>NW_024581883.1:0-14138 GCF_017639235.1 Corvus kubaryi | reverse complement strand
GAACTTCCAATTTGAATTGGTGTTCTCCCATCAGAAAAAAAAAAAAAGAAAGGAATTGCTGGGGATGCACCGTTGAGGTATCCAAACAGATTTTTCATCCAGGTTCTTCAAGACAGAGGAGGAAGAGCTTTTGGGTAGTTTTGACTTAATTTCTACCTATCAGAGACAACAGATTGCCTCAATGGTGTCTCCAGCTAATAGGAAGGAACAGATTGACACCCATGATAACAATAACTACTTTTGTTTGAAAACTTCTGGTGCATGAAAAGATGAGATTTTAAAGTGGGATTTTTAAAGGGGTGGATTTTCTTGAGTTAACTGAGCATCTTGGTTTGGATGCTAAGAATTCCTCTCTGATCCCTGCTGTGACTTCTGGGGAAAATAACATTTTCAGCAGCACCAGTAATACAATCCTGGAAGCTGGTCTGGAGGAGAAATGGTATCACCACAAAACGTCAGTGAGTTGAAAGCCAGCTACTGAGGCTGAGCAGAACTTTACTGGTTTGTACAGCTCAGTGACTGAAACTCCCACCAGAGTCCAGGGCAAACCACCAGAGATTCACTCAGCAGGTCCTGGCCACAGCCCTGTGAGGGAAATCTCCTTTGCTGCACCTCACACATTCCTTCTTGCTTTGGGGCCTCCAAGTCCCCTGCCCTGCTCTGGAGCTGGGCATGCTGCTGTAGAAACAAGGCAAACCCATTCCCGTTGCTCCTCTGTGAACAGAAACAACAGGAACTGGATTTTTTGCCTCAGTGTCTGGCTCTCCACTTGCTCTTTTTTATGCAACAATCCCTGAATGTCAAAGTGCTCAAACATCTCCACCTTTTGTGCCTCTAAAACCTGCCTCCTTTCAGCAGTGCCCTGCCCGCAGTGCTGTCCCTGTGCCTTTGCGCCCATGCTGTGTTGGATGGCATTCGTGCCATCTCCACAGGCATGGAATGACAGGCCTTGGGTAGCCTTGATGTAGAAATGTACCCCCTGCTCAGCCAGATGTAAGCAAGAAAAAAAAGGAAAAAGAATGTTTAATGGACTGGAGGAATGACTGGAAGATCTTTAACATTTCAAATCTCAGAGAAGCCGGACCTCCAAGAACCCTCACCCGTGCTTTGTAGCCCCGTAAAACAAAGCTCCGATGCCAAGGAAAGGCAAAAGCCAAGTCCTGCAATGAAGATACCACTTAATACTTTGCAAGTGTGCATGTTCTGATCTATCCTATTTGTTTGCTAAATTCCAGCCTGATGCAATCTGAAGGAGCTGGGATCTTTAAGTCCTGTGGTAATCCTGGCCTGCCTAACGTCGGTGCTTTCAGCACAGTGGTGTCCCTGGTCACCACAGGACTCTCCCTGCTCTTCACCTGCCAGCAAGGGCTGTGTAGCTGCCACCAGAGCCTTCAACACCTCTGGGTCTCTCCAGTGGCCACAGACCTGCACCTTGGACCTTTCTTTGCCATGGCAGAGACAAGGAGCTCCATGCTGTCATTATCTTTGAGCCTCGGGAGTTGTTAACAGTGGATTCTTCCAAGGGGCTTTGTACCCAGTGTGGGTGAATAAATCCCATCCTGGGGAAGGTGCTATCAGCTGGGACCACAGCTGAAGGCACACTGTGTATCTGCCTTCATCTCAAAGTTGCCCAGCAGGACATCACCCATTTAAAGCGGCCAAGAAAGCTGAGATTCCACCACGTTTGTTGTTCACAAGCAACGAGCCCTGTGAAGTGAGTCAGAGTGAGCCCAGCTCTCTGCTGGAGGAGCACAGATCCTACACAGAGAGCCTACACACCGACCTCCAAACTGGGCTGTGACGGGGAGCACCGTGGAACTGGAACACACTAAAGCTGGAACAGCCACAATCGGGTGCTGAGCTCCAGTCACTGGAGGGGCAGCCAAGGAAATGGGAATCTCCATGTGCTGCTGGTTTTGCCAAGCCAGCTCCTGCAGCACGTGCAGCACACAGACACTCCTGGCCTTGCTGTGTGTGCTGACACCTGCCATGAGAACTCAGGGAGGAGCACTCCAGTCAGCACATGCATTACATCACACTTTTATTTTCCTTTTTCCTGGCAAATTTTAACTGGCTTCTTTTTTCTCCCAGTGTGATTCAAATACCAGGCTGAGGAGGTCATCCAGAGGAAGGATTTGTTCTGTGCTTGGCTGGCTGGAACCCAGTGTCAAGCTTCGGGCAGGTCTATGCTTTAGGACCCAGCCAAGGCACAGAGCACAGTGCGTAGATGTCCTGCACAAAGCTGAGGCCTCCTCTGTCCCTGTTCTGCAGTGAGTTACCCACTGAAGGAAGGACACAGGGCATGTTTGTCTGTGCAGACACAACAGCACCATCAGGTGACGAGTTCTGCTGCTCACCCTGGGGCTGATTAAAACCTTGTAGACGCTGCTGGGAAGTCTCCCCCTGACGCCGATGGCCTCTGGAGCAACCTTGCACACAGCACAAATGTGTGGTGGAAGGATGCAGCTGCACATCAGGCAACGTTCGGAGCAGGGATGGAATCCAGGCTCACGTCCTCGGTTCAGACGTTGCCACAGGAGAGGAAGGGTGTGCAAAGGGAGATTTACTGAATAGAAGGGTCTGAGTGTCCCATCCCACGTCTGCTACCACACGTGTGCTCTCCTCTGTGTCATGTGGTGGAGGACATGGAACTCCCAATTGCCTCCTGCTCTCCATCCACATCCCTGCTCTCCATCCAGCTCTGTATGCCTGCAGAAATGTCCCCATGGAAGTGCTTTCAAGCCTGTGACAGCTGTGACATTGCAGAGGCCAGCTCAGCTGCAGGGCTGCTTTTAATGCAGAAAGGGGCACTGAAAAACTCCTCTCCCCTTTCTAGTTATGTCTTCCTTACAGGAAGTTTTTGATATGGCTTTGGTCCAGCTGGCTCTCTGAGGAAAGGAGAGTCTTTCCACACATAAACCTGCCATGAACTTTATGATTTTTTTTAAAAAAAAAACCATTGACAAAGTTAAACATGTCAATTGTCAGTTGGTTTAATGAGAGCAGGGAGGGGAAGGAGGTTGTTTTAGGCATGTGAGACCTCTTGTTCTTAAAAACAAAATGGAAACTTAAAACCAAACAGAGCTGCATAGGGGCCCAAATGATCTCTGCAGGCGAAGGGACTGCAAATAAAGAAGGTTATTTTAAGGACTTAGTAAGTAATGAAGTCCCCCTTTTAGGCTGGGCTGATCACAAGTAAATGAATAGTGACTCCACTTTCAGAGCACACAGCCCGGGGAAGTCGCAGCCCTGCCTGGCTGGCCTTGAAAGTACTTGAGGCCTCTCTGTGAGAGTTAATTTGAGGACAAAGGGAATAAAATAGGAAGCACATCACTCTGTGGATGTGTGTCCTTCTGTTAACACAAATCACTCTCCCACAGGGAGATGAGGGACTCATCTTCACTGGCACAGCAAGGCCCGTCTGCCAACACTCCCGCAAAGGGTCTGAAGTAGATAAAAACCTTCTCCAAAATCCATCCAGATCATCCCTGCCGTGTCATGTTTTATGAGGAATGAGGACTAAAGAAAGCTCTTTGGGAAGAGCCACATAAAGGAGAATGTAGTGCCACTGCCTCCAAAAAAAATTGCTCCTGAGGCTGCTTTTGGTCTTGGAAATATTAATTTTGGTCCTGTGCAATAGGCACAGGTGGACTGGCAAGAAAAGGAATCTGTCTGTGACTGCACTGCACCTATCTGGATTGGCAGCCAGGGATTCTGAGTGGCAGAATACGGGATTCATTGGAACGTGGGCATCCGAAACAGGAAAGGGCAGGACTCCCCAAAAGGAAGTGATGCTTTCTCCAGTGTACACTCAGGGAAACCGGGCACATCAAAGGGAACCGGAGAGCTTGGAGAGCTTGGACAGCTTGGAGAGCTTGGAGAGCTTCCCTCCACCACCACAGCGGAGCCAGTGCATTCCTGAGCTCCATACAATGGTGATCTGACCTTATTTTAGCCTCTCCTCCGAGACAAACCAGCTAATTCAATCTGCAAGTCCAACTTGAGGCAGAGACTTTTGTACCCAGATTGCGCAATAACTCAATTGAATTTCTGTTGAAGATTATTCCTAGAGTAAATAAAATTATCTAGACGTGTAACAGGAATTCAGGATGAGCACGACGTAGAAATTGGTTGAGTGATATTCCTGGATGTTTGTTAGCTGTACACATATGACAAAGATGTCTAATCTAGTGACTGAGGACTTACATCAATGTCTTCCCAAAGTGAGGGCTGACACTAAGAATTTTCAAGCCACAGAAAACAGGGGAAAGTGGACAAAAATACACAATGAGCAGACTGACAGGAATTTGTGGTAAAGCCAAATTACTATGAGTTCTATTTTATTTTTGTTCTGCTACCCTACAAGTCAGATAAATGAGTTGATAGGCATGGGAAAGCCATTTTTGTTGGTCTGTGTGCATGTATAGGTATTGCTGTGCACGTACTAATGTACAAAACTTACCCAGAACCTGCTTCTTCTCTGAATCAGCAACCCACGAGGCTCAGGGGTAAGTGCAATTTCTACTGAAGAAAAGGATAATTACAGTTCATTAGTAGATTAGGCACTCAGTTCTCTTCAGAGAGCACACTTCAGAGCAGCGTCTTTGCTTGCCGTTGAAGCAAGGCAAAATCAGGTTTAAAAAAATAATATTCAAAAAGTGCTGTATAACTCTAAATGCCAGTAAGGAGAAGAAAAACACTTTAAAGCCTAAAGAAATCCTCTTGTTCTTTATACTTTGTGGGTAAGATCTTGGACATACAGAAGCCAAAGGCAAGACTCCCACTCATTTTAGCGGGGCCAGCATTTCAACATGCTTTGTGAATTCTCAGTGTGTCTAACTTGATCCCCTCTAAAGAGATTTATAGCAAGCAGGAGAAGTTACAACTCTGTAAAATGTTGGTGTGTACACATGAAGTGAATTAGTAGACACAGAAGATTTTTGACACTCTAGGTCGGGTTTGCAAATGGAGCCCTTTATCAGCTTGAGCAAATGCACTGTAGTAAATCCAGATAATTTCTGGAGAATTTCTGAGCGTGTGGTTTCTGCGTTACACCCTTTGCCTGCCAAGAGCCTGACTGCAACCAGCACCAGTTCTGTCCCAGTAAGGACTTAAGACCACATCCCTGTAACTCGTCCCAGGATATTCCGTTCCCGCTGTGTTACCTCCACAGACAGCAAGGGTACATGTTAAACCTTGAACTTTTCTGTAGGGAACTCAATTGATTTTCCATACAGAAAAATGCCCCCTATGCATTGAAATGCACGAGAATCACACACCTGGGTACAAGGCAGAGTTTTAAAATACCCTGCCATGAATTTTACATGAAGAGGAAATAGGACTGAAGAAGCCTAAAAAGTCAAACTGTTTTTAAACAAACAGCCCAGCTTCAAATTACTGTATCTGAGATTCCTCTGGTAATAAAAGATAGAGATCATACTGACTGTGCTACACAGATGGACTCAAAATTAATCTTGAAAAAGATCTTTAAGCAACCTAAATTCCCTCCTTCCCCACCGTGGGCTCGGAGCTGGCTGGGGCAGCAGTGGGGCCATGGGCAGGTTAAACATCCCAGCTGATAATAAAGGTATTAATCTGAAGTGCTGCCTGTGCATTTACCTCAATGCTCATAAACTGTCAGGCTGCAAAAGCAAAATGTTTTCTTTAATTCCAAAGCAGACTTAAATAACTTTACCTCTCCGTTACGGGGAAAGGAAAACACGGTGTGAATAAACCAGGCTGTCCGAGATCCAAAGGCAGAACAGCCTCGGAGTTTGCCACAACTCTTGTGCTTGGGGCCACAATTAAACTTTTCAACTTCAAAAAAGAAATACTTTTAAAAACAAGAATAATCTTCCAAATGATCCTGACACAAGCTGGAATATTTACTTCGTGTATTTCTGGAATATTTCTGGACTTTCTTAAGCAGGATTCGAAGTGCTGTGAGAAATTTGCCACCGCCAGCATTCAGGCCAAGGCAGTGTGGGGAGCGTCCCAGTGACAAGCAGAGGGACACGATGGAATTAGTCAGGGGAACGATTTATCTTCTTCTGCCTGTAGCAAATGGATTTTCTAAGACTTTCTAAGATTTTCAGAGCTATTGGAACAGAATTCCTAACACTTTAACGATCTAGGTCATGCATTATGTACACCACACTCCCTTCCATGTTTTACAAAGGATTAAAATGAGTAGTAGATGTTTTAAGTTGCTGACATGAACAGGATGTGGTGCAGACAGCTAAAAGGCATCAGCAGGAGCTTGGTTCTGATTGACCAGTGGGGTCTATCTTCCCTTTTTTCTAAGCACAGTGAAATATTTTGAGAGTTGAGGAAAGCTTTCAGTCTAATCAACAGTTGGACCTTGACTAAACAATCATTAAATGAACAAAACTATGAGGGCAAGAGGAAAAACTTTCAGTATTTGACAGCAGTGTGGAGGGAAGGACTGTCCCAGCACCCAGCACAGGGATGTTTCTGGGATGAGGCAGCAGGGCAGCTGCTGTACATCCACACATGGAGGCTCCCCACGAGCTCACCTTGCCTGTCCACAGGTGTGTGGGGAAGGCATGCACAGAACAGGGCTGGGCAAATGTGCTCCTTCCCCAGAAACCATCTCTGCTTCCAGGGATCAGAGGGTTAGAGAGTATAGGACACACTTTAAATCACAAAGCAGAGATTTTCTTTGAAGTCTGCTCTAACTACTTGCTTCCCCGATAAATCCTTCCATATTTTTATTCCCAGGATACTTCACTAATTTTCACTTGTTAAACTACTTCAGTTCAATCTGAGTTTAGAGCAACAACTTCTCTTTTGCACTCCACTCCCAGTTCTTGCCCTGCTGTGTGACCAGAAGCAAACTGCAATACTGAGTACCCGGGGTGCTCTTTTGGATAGTTTTTATTCCTTGTTCACACAAAAATGAAGGACAAACTTGCTCTCTGAGGGAGCCTGACCTGCCTTGGGTTGTGTGTTCACCTTGGTGCAAGCAGGACGTTTGCCCTTGTGTGAGTGACCAATTCATACACTAAGAAAAGCTGGTTGCAAAACCAGTTTAAACTATTTGGCCTTTTCAAAGTCATATTTCTCCCTGCTCCTGCCAGGCAGGAGAAGAATTATGTTCCCCCTTTATATGACGATTTTAAAAGAAGCTGGTTCAAAGCAAGCAGTAAAATGAGCCTGGGGGCTGTCCTGACTCTGCCATAGAATGCTGTGTGTAGACAGCTGAAAGGAGCTGCAATTTTTAAGAATCAACAAGTGGCATAAAGAATGAAACCCTCCACCTGACAAATCATTTCAGGTTTCCTTGGGCTCCCTCTGCCCTTCACTGCCTTGTCACATACTTATCTCACAAATTCTCCGGAGGAAGAAGCATTTTTTTACCCCATTTGCAGCATCCCCAGCACAAATATGTTCCAGCTAAGGCTGGTGGGTGTTGTCATCATGGAAATAATTGCAAGTATCAGATTTACAGTGGAGCCTCCATAGCTCTTCTTGAGGTTACACAGCAATGTTTTCCTTAGCTCTGCAGCCTGATGTGCAAACCACACTTATTCTGGGGACTTTCTGACAGAAACTTGGCTTTTAGCAAGCCCTTAAGCCCATGAGCTGTTGCTATTACACTGGGTTGAAATGCTTTCTTGAGCGGGGGGGACTGAAGTCCACACGTGCGTGTTTTGCTGTAGGTGTTTTTCAAATCCCTCTTCCCTGGGAGATGTGTTGCTTGTCTTCCCCTTCTCCAGACCCAAATTTCATGTGTTTAAGAGCCAGGCTGTTTCCCCCAGGTGACACAGTTCCTCTGGAGCCTGCAGTGGGCTCCCAGCCACTCCATCAGTGCCCGTGGGGAGGAAGTGTGACCCCAAGCAGAATGAAGCAAACTTCCTACCCTGGGCCTTGAATTACTGGAACTGCAAACAATTTGCATTATTCATGGAAAACAAGCCTTTCCTCAAGGTCCCTTCTGCCAGCAGCAGTGGTGAAGCATCAACCACCAAGGGCGGCACTCCTTGCTGGGATTGTTACTAATATGCATCACAATGAGAAAGCTGCTCCCTCTTCCTTATGAACAGAGAGGATTTAAACATCTCCCTTCCAGAGAAAACAGGTGATTCATCTCTCTTGCTGGGAGGAAAAACTGACATATGTTGAACATATTGTACCCTTGCTTGTGAAGTTATAAAGCTTCCTCTGTAGGCAAGGATCACTCAGAGGAGAACGCCTTCCTCTCCTCTCCCTTCCCTCCAGTGGAGACCATTTGATCCTTCCCAGGCTGTAAACAAAGCTGTCTGTGTGCATTTGGGAAGGGCTGCTCCAAGATGGGACATGTGTGGCTGAAACCAACCACAGAGAGAATGGCTGGGGCTTGGCTAAATTTGATTGAAGTCATTCCCTCACTTAGGCTGGGAACCCAGACAATCTAAAAATACTTTGGTCCTTTATTCTGACTCTGATTTTAGGCCTGTGCTCTGCGTTTCTTTCTGTTTGGTGACAGAAAATGTTATCTAAGAGGTTGTTGGGTATTTTAAAGGTATGTTCTAATCTATAACCATTTGTCTGTTGAAAAAATGCAGGTGCCTGCTTTCTGGTGGGATTTTTTTAGACTGCAGACTAGCTGAAGTAAAAATTCTTACCCTGCTTTTTTCCAGCATGTGACACAAGCCTCATGCCATCAGCTCAGCCTCTGCAAAAGGGTCCTAGAAGTGTTAACACCCAAATTTTCTCTTTGAGCAGAAGGACTGGATTAACAAAAAGAACTCTGCTTTCCACCAGACTGATGTCTGTGAATGTGCAACGCTGCCATCTCCGAGGGCTGCTCTGCTCTGCTCTTTCTGGCTAACTTTTAAATAAGGTAAGAGGAATTCTCTAACTCCCTGAGACTCTTAAAAGCCCCTCTACAGCTCAATCCTACATTCCCGTGGGTTCTGTCCAATTCCCTGTGCCCTTGGGTGTAAAGGAGATCATGAAGTGCAGAGATATACCTTGACTTGCCCAGTGCTGCACATTAGGTCACAATTATAGCTCGGAGACAGCCCCAGGCTCTGCACGAACTGAAATCAATCACTGACAGTGACAGCTTGACAAAAGGGTCAGGGGAAAGATTTCAAGTTATTTTCCACAGTAGTGACTGCTCAAGTACTGAAATCTGGCTGAGATCCTGCCTAGTTAATCACTGCCAGGGAGGCTTTAACCTTTAGGTATCAGAAGTGGCCACCCATAACTGAAATGAGGCTGGAATTTATGGTCATATTACAACGGAGAGCTTGTGGCACTTTCCCCCCACCCTGTTTGTATGTGCTACTGCCCTGTTGAAATCGTGCTGCATAAAAACTGTCAGAAGACTTGCACAAAATGCTCAGGAAAAGGAAAAACTATTGTATTTTAGAAGTATAAAAGAGAAAAGAAATCAGAAGATTCCAATAACAGCTGAAACTTTCAGTCAAAAGAACGTTATAACATAAATGCCTCCTCCTCAAAAGCCAGAACACTTAAAGCAGGTGACTATTTTTTCCCAAGCAATAAAATCACAGAAAAATGTAGTTCTAGGTTAACCAAAGCTAGTCACAGCTTCAGGTCAAAGTATCATACATTGCTTCAGTGGGGAAAAAAAAAACATTCAGAGAATTTGAAATGTTTCAGCTTCCATTTTTCACCCTGGCATCTTCCATTCCTCATTTCACAATGACATTTTCATTTCAAATTGACCTTAAAACAGGTTTTCAAAAAATGAGAATGAGATATTTGGATCATCCTCACGCAATTCCCTCCTTTCTCCTTCCTTTCTTTCCTTCTAAGGATCCAAATCAAAACCCCAAACCACGATTCCCTTTTAAAGGAGAAAGAAATCTTCTGAGAATTGGAAATATTTTGCATACCAGGCACCCCATATTTTTCTCCTGAGTTACAGAAGTGACTGGTGTAGCCACAGATCCCTTCAGACTGCGGACAGGTCCAAAAATGCCAAATTCGTCCACTCCAGAATCCTTGCAGCAAACGCCAAGCATGCCCTTATTAATATTCTGTGAAGGTTTGGGGATAAACAGTAGCATGCATAATAGCACTTAATGACAGCAGGGCTTATTATCAGAATGATTTGGCCTCATCTGGCCTCTATTGGCAAAATAATGTGCATAATAAGGTATGTTAATGTTAGGCTCTTTGGCAGGTCCTGGAAGATGAGACCGTACAGCTGGCAGGATGAAATGGGAGCAGCTGGAAGGGGAAGATTTGGGTCCTGCATATTAAAACATTTGACATTTGGTGTCTGAGGGGAACACTGTTTAGAGCTAATAAATAACTCACCAATGATGACAACCTGTAATGACAGCTTTTATTATGGTCTGGTTAATCCTCAGATTCAGCTTTGTCCTATCAGGCCATCTGCCGCCCATTTATTTTTTAGTGTTTTTCCTCTTGCTTTGTTAAGTGTCGTGCACTTGGGAAGCTGTGGCCACACAAATGTGGAGCGTATGTCCGGGAGGCATCCCTGGCACGGGGAGGGGGAGGAGCAGCAGGGCTCGGAGGGGAAGAGGCAGGAATGAGTGCATGGAGGAAGAGGGGATTTTGCCTTGGATCCTCCGTGCTCCCCCGCAGCCTGGCTTGTGCGCAGATCCGGCTGAACGCACTTTCCTCCAAGCGTTCACATTTCTAGGGATGGGGAAATGCCACTCTTTTTCCTGCTGAGTGACTGTGGCCTGCTTCTGCCAGAGAAATTACAAACGTCTCTCTCTCCAAACGTCAGCACCTACGATTCCGTCACAGCCTGAGGTGATAACCAGGCAAGGCCATGGAAGTTCCCTGCGGACACAGCTGCTCCTCAGGGATGTGGCACCCCTGTGTCCTCATGATGCCTGATGTCACTAATTTTTGGTGCACTGTCAGCTCTAATAACTCTGCCTGAAAGACAGCAATTTTCCCAGATAACCTGCTGAGATGCCAAATGCCTGGGAAATCCGGAGCAAATTCCATGGCTTCTGTCTGAACTGGCTGTAAGGTGTGCACAGTGTCCTGTGTGTGCCTTGGAAGTGACAAACTGCCTGCAAACGTGCCACAGGGCCGACTTCCAGGTGATTTCCAGGTGCACAAACTGCACCAGCCAGGAATGACCCCAGCTCTCAGAGCAGGACGTGCTAAAGAAAAGAAGCAGCAACAAAAATCTTATGAAAAGAGGGAAGTGGTCTGGAAGGACAACATCCAGAGCATCTCAGGAGGTGTTTGTCACCTTCTCTGTAGTTAGGAAATAGCCTCAGAAACTTAACTTGCCGGGTTAACACAGAGGGAAAGCAGTGGAGAGGAGTTTGGAAAGAAAGCCAGTTGTGGACAGGTGTGGAAGTTGCTTTCTTCATAAACAGCCCAGTTCAAAGAACAAGTGCAAACACAGGAGCCAAAAAAGGAAAAGCAATGGAGAAAGGCTTTAGGTCCCCCTTACAAACAGCAGTTTGCAGAGAAGATTGTCCATCTCACTGCAAAGGGCCACACCACGGATACCCTCCCTGAGCCCCACCAGGATCTGAGGTGCAGCCATCCAGGGAAATCAGCATCTAGCATGTAAGATGTACTATAAAAACAAATACTTGAGACCAAAAAGGGCGGATTTATAACACTGTAGACACTTTAAAAATATTCTGCAGCTTCCCTTAGGGAAGAAATTAAAAACTTCCAAATGAATGGTTCAGCCTTCATCTGTGTGGGTTCCCTTTTGTTGTCTCATGAGTAAGATCCCAAGGAAGAAGTGGGTGCCCTTTTCAGAGAGTTTTTCACGTACCAGCCTATTTTTCCACCTGTTAATTGATTTCCATCCCATCACTCACACAGTGATGTTCCAGCACCATCACAGCAGCCTTTTGGAATATTAAAGGCAATTCATGAAAGCAGCTCTGTCTCCTGATCGTGCACTTAATCATAGTTAATAATACTTAAATATAATGGAGCAGGCACTGCAGTAGGGCAGCAAACAAATGATTCCTGTGCTCTCCCACTCCACTTGGAGCACACTGACGGCTGTCCTGGGGAGCCTGGCTCACAGGCAGTCTGGATCAGCTTCAGCATGCAAGGAAAAGGCACGTGGAAACAGTCTGGTTGTTCCTCTTTCCCTTTGTCCTGTCTCCAGCCCAGTCCTTCAGGGCTTCCCCAACCAGAAGGAACCAGGAGAGCTCCCAGACTGAGCATGGAGTGGGGGAGAAGGTGCCAAGGGTCTGGAGATAACCTACTATGCAGAAAGAACCCCAAGCATGCCCTCCAGCAGCATTATTCCAGCCTCTAGGACCAGCTCGGTAATTCCTCGGAACGCAGGAAAATCTCCTTTTCCACATGCAAGAGGAGCCCACTGTCTCCCATCTCTGACCTGACTCAGGGAGCTCCCAGGAGCAAGATGGCCACTGTGGTGTCCACTTAGGGACACCCTCAGGGACAATGGGCAACTCCCCTAATACTTTTTCCTTCAAGCCCCTCTTTGCAAACCAGGCATGAGGTTTATTTGTGCCCAAAGGTGGTTTAAATTCAATGGAACTTGCAAGGCCCTCAGCCAGCAGAGCTGGAGTTGCTGAGAAAGTCCCTTAAAAATGCATCAACCCAGAGATCAAACATATTTCTGCCTCTTTATAAAGTGCTGATAAATCATGGGACAAACACAAAAAGAAATCCAGGACACTGAAGGCTTTTCCACACTACTCATGGCATGATCATCACGGAAGCATAAGTAGAACAAAGCCTCGTACCAGATAGTTTTGGCTTTTTTTGCACTAGATGAGCCACGGATGTCCTTTACAGCATGAGTTATAAAATACATGTAAACATTTGCCACTGTGTGGGGTTTTTTTAATGTCTCACTCCTGTCTTTCAGTGGGACTTTGATTGGACTCCTCAGCAAAAGCAATGAGAAAACCTTAATTAAAATTTTGCTGCTCCCTGGACATCTGTTCTAGAGTGTTATATAAAATACTACACATGGTTATAAATATACACTCATCTTTTACTTTAAACACATTAGTAATTGGGTTTTATAGGGCCACGGGGATTTATTAGGCACAGGACTGCAGCACTAGACGCACACATGCATGCACAGGGATGGAGACATGGATGTGTGCGTGGATGGGATCCTGGCATGTCCACAGAGCCCTGGGAAAGCTTTTTGCCAGCTCCCACATGAGCAGTGTGCGCTTTGCTTCTGGGGTTCCAGTCACACTCACCACTGCTCTGCCGCTGCTGCAAAGATGACTCCAATGTCCTGTGTACGAAGGGTATTTGGGGACAGCAATAACCCACAGTAGTTTCGGTCTTTTCTGGAGCTCTATAAATGGCTGTCTGCTCCAAGGCATGTGATTCCATGGAAAGCAGCTCCTCGGGATTTGTTGGTTACCTCAGCCAGTCAAAACCAGCAATGGAGAACTTTGCAGTCAGTGCTCCCACACTTAGAAACGATGCAAAGAAGGCTGTGAAGGCTCATCATTCCTTTATTCACCTGCTCTGGGTGATCCAACAGATGGGATTATGTCTTTTCCAGAACATTTTGAAAGACGTTGCGATGAGTTTAAAGATACATAATAAAAACCTGCCTAATAACGTGGCTGCCAGTACAGCCCTGAACCATTTCTGGACTAAGTCTCAGACTTTATGAAGCCTCTCCACGATCTCTGCACATCACGTGACGAACGCACTGCTAATTAAGAGCAGCTCATTCTTCCAGACCGCTCCCAGAGTGTTTCACTAATTACCAGCTCGGAAGTGCAGCAGCACAGGCCCCTGAGCAGCTCCCTCGGGAATGCTGCTCCCTCTCCAGCTCCTGCTCCGGAGGGGCAGCAAAGGACACAGCGTGTGGACAGTTCCTCTTTCCACAAGCCTGAGCACTCCCTGCCCTGAAGCTGAAGGTGATGAGTGCAGCAGTGTCGGGGCTCCCCCTCCCCCGCCATGGCGCAGCCCCGGGCGAGGGGCGCTGAGGGCGGCACGGGGTTTCCCAGCCCCTGCTCAGCCCCGCTCCCATTGGCTGCTCTGGGCTCCCTGCGCGGGAAGGGCCCTCGGGCCCGGGGCGGCCTCAGCTCCTCGGCACAGCCCGGCCGGGCGGCTGCGGGGAGAGACAGCTCTCACACAGCTCTCACACAGCTCACACACAGCTCAAACACAGCTCTGAAACAGCTCTCACACAGCTC
>NW_024581882.1:0-47671 GCF_017639235.1 Corvus kubaryi | reverse complement strand
ACATGAGTCTGGACTTGACATCACTCACAAGGGAGTTATTACAGTTTGCATCACTTCGTGAAAAGGGATTAAAATGGGAGTGAGCATCCCCTTTTCCAGCCAGGGAAGTTCCTCCTGGAAGAAGAGACACTTGCTGGCTGGTTTGCTGCCCACAGCTGAGGGGTGAGCATGCCCTGTCCGAGGGGCTGCGGTCACTCCTGACAACCCAAACCTGCTGAACTAACACAGCATCTCCTGAGCTCCTGGCATAGCTGTGGATCTCCCTGTCCTTCTCCAAGGCTTGCCAGGATCCCGAGCCTGTGGTGGTGCCGATAGGCAGCACCCATATCCTGCACATAAGGCTGTTTTATCCTGCTTCTTCCTTGAGGGCTTCCCCAGCCCCAGAGCCCGCTCCCACCGAGCCTTCCCAAACCACAGCTGCCTCCCTGGCGTGCTTGGGCTGGCCTGCCCTTGGCCTTTTCCTCTCCAGCTTCCCACCTTTCCTTGCAACGAGCAGTGCGGCTGAGGAGGAGCCCTCGCCCCCTTCCCTGCTGCTGCCAGGAACCACTTTAGACCTTCTGGTGGGTAATTCTAAGCTGCACTCAAACCTTTGGGAGGATGGCTTGCCATGGCCCTTCCGCTTTCCCACCATGGACACAGCACTTGAGCCCAGCTGGGATCACTGGAGTCGCTGCCACTGTGTCACCTGGACCCTCTTTGGTACCACCAGGCTCGGGTTTGGGGATGGATGGCCACCATCCCGGGGCTGATGCCACCAAACCCAGCCAGGGCACCACAGGGATGTGACTTCCCACTGATTTCTCACCTTGGGGGAGCCACCCCTCAGACCTAAAGCAGAGGGAAGCAGACACTGGCCAATGGGAATTGTCACAGGCCGAATCCTGGCAGAGGGAGAGGTGGAGAGGATTCTTCCCCCGGGGGGAGAGCACGCCTTGTTTCATGCAGAAGAGGACTTGGCAAGCCTGACCTACATTTTGGATGGCTCTGGTGCAGCAGACTGGAAACTCGGTGGCAGCTCCAGATTAAAAAAAAAAAAAAAAAAAAGTGGGGCAGGCTTTTGTTGGATTACGGAAATGATTAGCATGAAACACGATTCTGTGTCTTATTTAATTGCATTGATTGAATGTACCCCCCCTCACGTTTTGTATTCAACATGCTGCTGGATATTATATGGAAAGCAGCCTCATGGAGTTGAGTGTTTAGCCTAGCAGGGAGAAAAAGGTTGAGATTTATTTTTACTCTGAAAGCATAAAAATACATCTGGAATGAGCTCGCGCATTGGGTGCTCCCACTAAAACTAGAAGCAGCTAAACAGTGACAAGTGCCAACATTTCTGTTTTCATTGTTAGGCTCCGAAGTTGATGCCACAGACATTGAAATGCAAGATTAAGGCACACTGCTCCTTCTTTGGACACAGCCAGCTCATCTCGGTGCTGCTGTGGTTTGACGCCTCGGGCTTTACATAAAGGGGGAGGGGATGGACACAGGCATCAAGGAGCATCTTGGAGAGGAAAAAAAAGCAGGAGAGCCTCAAGTGCTGGGCAGCCTGAAGTCTGTGATCTCAAGAAGCACCCGGCTGTTCTCGGGGGAAGTTGTCTCTTTTGAAAACCGGTGATGTTTTCTGCTCCTTCCTCCCCCCCAGTTCTTCCCAGAGAAAAGCGGTGCTGAGTGGAGGTGGGGACTACTCGCTCCAACACAAAGATTTCAAAAGGACGGGATGCTGACATCCTGAAGGGAAAAACAAAACCCGTGGGACGTTTCCTCCTCACCATTGAAAAGGTATTTGGGACTCAGAGAGTCTCTTGTCTCTCCGCTTTGTCTGCAGCTGAAGAGGGGCCGGGGCTCAGCCCTGATCTCCTTTGCTGGGGAAGGCAGTAATTGCTTTTCCAGCTGGATTGCCCGGCAGCATCCCCTGCTCTTCCCAGGCACCCTGTGAACGAGGAGACTTTATGGAGCTCTTCACGGCTCCTTTGTTTACACGCCCTGGGCACAGAGTCACTCAGAGGAGGACTCAGAGTCACTCAGGACATCGACACGGCCACAGAAACACGGGAAGAATTCCAGGTGCCCTTGCAGGGCCGGTGTCATTCCCTTTTAGACACTTCTGTGGATGCTCAAACACTTGGCTTCAATTTCTGGACAGAGCTCGCCCAGCACTGCAATCCTTAGGGACAGGGCATGGATTTGGGGAGAAAACGCGGCGTTTGATTTGAGGAAGAGCTTTAATGTTCAAATGAGTGATGAGACAGAGGGACAGGAGGAAGGAGAGGTGTGGTAGGGCAGAAGGGGAGGATGGTTCTTACCAGGGGTTTCCTCTGGTGCTGGGCCTGGCAGGGAGGACACACACAGAGGTTTCCCCCATTTTCATTCCATAAATGAAGTTCTGCTGCGGGGGCTGCTGAGGGTTGTCTCCAAAGAGAAATGGAATATTTTCCTTATGGTGAACCACAAGAGAATGTTACTACATCCTGCTTCTTATGGCTTATAAATAGAAGGAGGGAAGGAATGACTGGTTAACTGTGTGACCTCAGTTTGGGAGGAAAAAGCCTCCCAAGAAACCTCAGGAACTCACCCCATTAAGCATACAGGAAAATGGCACCGATCTGGCACCTTAATTATATGCTAATGACATCCGACCGGGAAGAAAAGCTTCAGATGTCTGAAGGAAAAATACCTGACTGAAAGGGGTTGTGTGTGCTCACAGGCACTTTCTGACAGCTACTCCCTCTTTCTTTTTGTCTTTTTTGTTTTTTAGCATTTAAGAAACAAAACAAAACAAAAAAGCAGACTGAAGAACCAGGTGAACCTTTGACATTTGTGTTTGATTTTCGTCCCCTAGGCATGAACTGAAAACAAAACAAATCCTGCTGCAGAGAGGTTTGTCAAATGTACAGACTTTCAATGACCCTTCTGTTCATAATGTTTTTCTGAGTGACTTTTAGCTAAGATTGCAAATGGTCCTCACCCATCACCTTCTGGTGAACTTGTCTGCAAAATACTTATTTTCCTATAAATTTATTTGCTCCACCTGGATTAAAAAAAAAATCAGCTACTATAAATATCAAGTTTAATGAAAGTATCCCCCGATATGTAATCCAATTATGATTATGATGATTATGAGTTTTTATTATTATATATATTATATATTATAATATATATATTCTATTTTAATATTATATTATTATGATTTTTTTTTACTTGCTGCTTTGTTTGAATTACTACTTCCCAAGGACTTTGCATTACACCTGGATGCTTCCAGAACCCTCTACTCATAGCAGAAGCTGATGATGACGGTTTTACTAACTCATGTTTACATCCATTCTCATGTGGTGCTGAGAATGGGACTGAAATTATACCCAAAAAAACCCAACCAAAACCAGCTCAAGAACGACTACTGAATGGTTATTTTTGCCTTTCGTGAGATGGGGTCTATAATTCTCAGCAAAGGCTGTGTGACAATCCCTTCAGGTTTTACCTAGGGTTTGGGAAATATCCCTGATACTTGTACAATAAACAGAGGGGGGTTTTCTCCTGGAGGGCATAAAATGCCTTAACTAGATTTTGTTTCTTAATTGATTATTAAAATGTTGTAAATTATAAATTATACTAAAAATATCAGCCTCATGTGTGTCACTGGGGGTAGCCATCATGGGACACATGAAGCAGGATTTTGAAGAGACACAGAAAGGAGTTTATTTCATTTACTTTTATATAACCAATGCTGTGGCCAGAAGCAAAGCCCCATCGATGTCAGCTTAGGTGCATCAGCTTTAATTTGAGATAGATTAGCCAAATCCTTCTGTTATTTGGGTTCACCTGAACAGGTTGGATTGAGGATAAACAGGACTGGGTCCCTCTGATACCTGTCAGGGCTGTCAGCTTTTGTCTGGCAAAAAAAGGTTCCCCTTTTGTACCTTCTCATATTTGAGTAATGGAACCGTCCCAGGCTGGGGTGGTTTTTGAGGTGCTTTGCTAAACAAAAGGCTGCTCTCAGAGGGGCCACCCTCTGCTCTGCCTCACTTCTGGCTACCCCTGCTCCATCTCAGCTCCTTGTCTCGGGGCTGGGACACAAATGCCTTCTGCAGTGTGTGCAGAGCCAGGCATGTTCCTCTCTAGAGGGGGATTCCCCTCCTGATTTTGAGCTAAGCAGCTCAAGGACAGGTAAAAGGGATAAAGTGGTGTTTTGAGGGTGAGGACACGAAGTGCCAGCAGCCCTGCTGGCTCAGCCAAGCATGCCACAGGTTAGGATGGCGATGAGACATCAGCTCTGTGAAATTCATCATCAGTCAGGCACCTTTTGTAAAAGAAAAGCTTCCATGCATTATTAACCCCTCCCAGACCTCACAGCAAGTTCCTCTGCGTGGGCAAGCGTTTGAGGGCAGATTCTTCCCGCTGCCCCCATCCCAGAGGAGGCCCTCACTCCTTGCAGGCATTATTTATGTTCCTTCTGCAGTCACTGGGGAAGCTCTGTGCACACAGAGCCATCCCACCCACAGGGTGGCTGTCTCCAGCTGAGGATTCCCTGACTGCTGGCCATGTGCTCATGGCATCTACAGGAATGCTAAGAGGGAAAACGTGCCTGGAGGTGTCTGTGAGCACGTGTGGAAGTGTGTGGCCATGTGTGCAAGTGTGGCTGCACACACATGTCCACAGGCTTGATCAGACAGAGAGAGCAAGCTGATTTTGGGGCAGCTGGAGTCCCTGTGAGAGGGAATGAACAACAGGAGCTCCCATTCCATGGAGACAGGCAAAAGGGCTCAGGGAAGCTCTCCCCAAGACGCTGCTTCACAGCAGCACTGAACGCTCTGCTCCTCACTCACCTCTGCTCTAGAGAGCTGCTAAGTCTTTCCAGATGAAGGGTGTTTATTTAACTTATTGATTAAACCAGCTGCTGCCGCTGACAGGAACCTCACATTTTCCAGAGAGACAGATAGGGGACATGAGAACTGGCGATGGTTCCCCTGTGTCCCCCCTTCCAGAGGGAATGACTGCTCTTTGTGACCAGGCTTGTGTTACACCAGGCTCTGCAGCTCCAGGACCATGAGCCTGGAGAAGAAATGAAAGCAAGTTCTGCTTGAGGGAAACCCCTAGAACCTGGGTGGCTGTTTCTTTCTTTTTAACATGAAATTACTAATTTCCTTCAGTATGGAAACTGAGATGGCAACAGAAAACACAGCCACTGAATCAGCTTGACTTATGAAAATCTTTAGTTACCCTTGCCACATCGATGTGTTGTGATACACTAAACAAAAGGTTTTGGGCTTGAATAGAAGAGAACGTGGGCCACAAACCCAAACACACAGAATAAAAACTGCAGGATTTCTCATGGAGCAATGCTCCTGATCCCCACTCCTTTTGCTGATGCTGCAGCAGCTCCAGCTGCTCCATATCCCACATCACACCCGCAGCAGATGAAATCTGTCATGTGCTGCAGCTCCTCTGTGGCTGGATGGGTCCAGAATGTGTAATAATTTAATTCTGCCCACTTTTCCCTCGGTAGGACACTATATAACTCCCTCACTGCACTGCTGAGTTTCACAAAGCCCTCAGTTACCTCGGAGGCTCCTGAAACCTGGCTGAAATTCCCATCAAAAGTTCCTGCAGGGAGAAACAAATCAACAGGCAGACAGGCAAGCCCACCTCCATGAGCAAAGCAAAATAAATCCCACGGCAGGACTGGCGCAGCGCACGCAAACAGCTCCGAAGGCCAGCCTGGAGGAGACCCAAAGCCCTGCAACAAGGCACGGCCACCCCTTTCCTGTGAAACAACCACTCCTGCGCTTCCAGAGGGAGGCCCTGGGGTTGCTGTGGACAAGAGTCGAGCAGCCTGGAAGGAAATTGCCTCCTTGTTCCCTCCTGACAGGGAGTTAACCTCGGGGAGCATCCAGCTGAAAGCTGTGTGTTTGGAACACGCTCCGTTCTGCTAAGAAAGCACCCACGGGAGGACATCTTTCCTGCAGCTTGGGGCAGTCCCAGCAGCCCGACGGAACACGACGGCTGTGATATAGAAAAGATCCCAGAGGAAAAGATGGCTCGTGCTGCTCTCCCTGCCCACTGACACGCGGCACCGAGCTTCTCCTCGGGCTCCTGGGCGTTCCCAAGATTTTGTAGCACACCAAGCAGAGAGACAGCAAACAATTACTTTGCTGTGTGATGCCAGTTTATCTGTAATGCATCTAATTCTCTGAGTGTCCTCGTTTCTTTTTCCCCAGGAAGGAAGGAAGGGAGTTAGAGCCATGCTAGAAACCAGAGTGCGTGAAATGATTGAATTAGTGAGCAGTTTCAAAGTTCACTTCAGCAGAAGACTCACGGTGTTTGATCTTCCTTCCTCTGCCACCACTGGCAATAACCCCACTAGATTTGGTGGAAGCAGGAGCAGAGCTTCAGAGCTGACACCTCAAACAGCTCTGACCTAAGTTACCATGAGAAAATAGGGACAAGCCTATGGAAAACCAGATTTAACCCAGATTAAACTGAACAAAAGACATGGATTAACCAAAACACAGCAAAGCAGAGAGAAGTAAATGAAGGCATTGCACTGTGAATGCTGATGAAAATTAGGTAAGTTTTAGTCAAGTCTCACACAGGATATTTGAAAGCTTTGGCACTCCGTCTCTTGTTCTCCTGTGTGTTTTGATCAGCACCAATGTGACCTCTGGAAAAGCAGTCTCAGGATGTCCCAGTCAGGCTCAGGGATTCATTCTCAAGAATTTCAGTTCTTCTCCCTGCAGATGCAGCAGGCAGCTGTGGGCTCCCAGATGATGCGAGGCTGTTCACTGACAGCCCTACCATGGAATTGTCTGCTCTCAAAGATAACATCCACTTCTTCAAGCAGAGCAGGAAAGCAAAACAGAGGGGTCTTCAAGGAGAAGGATGTGGATCATCTCCCCAAAAAAACTGTCATATGTCACCAGGACAGACAGATAATTTTTTTAAGGGGAAAAGGCAGCAATTTCAGCATTACGACAGCTCCTGAGGCAAATGTCCTGGAGTGTACTCGAGGAACAAAAGAGGAAGCAGAAACTAGGAGGTGACTTTTGGATTAGCATTTTGGGTTTGAAAAAAACCTCACCAGCAGGTTCATTATCTCCTGCCCTGTCTGGTGGCAGCCACTTCCTTAGCTGGCTGTCCAAGATGTAAAAAAAAATTCAGGGAAACAGTGTGATTTTCCTGGCATTTAAACTATTTGGGGTTTGTGTTTTCTGAGCTATCTGGATTAGATAACAACCCTATCTCAGACTTGTCATTGCTGCTCTCTCTGCTTTGGGCAGCTCTGCTCTGTGTCCTGGCAGGGTGATGTGTTTCCTGACCCAATTTACATATACCACGTTGTTTAATAAACATTTAAAATTGTATTTTTGTATTTCCTCCTGCCAGTGTTGAAATGGATATGCCTCTTCTGAATGACAGACCCACACAGCCTTGAATTATCTGGGGCCTTGTTGACCCATTCCTTGCTGATCCAGAGGCTTTTCCTCTCAGCTCGATGGAACCTTTTGTTGTTAGAAGCAACCTGACTGGGCAGAGTTTTGTCGAGGAAAAGTGCCCTGAAGAGAATGTGGTCCCACCACCTTTTGGTGGCTTATTTCTAAATAAAACCTTTGGGGCTCACAGGCACTGCAGTCGAAACTCCAGAGCAGGGAAGGGGTTTGCCAGTGGTGTCCCTGAGCCCTGGCTCCGGCTGCCCAGGGGCTGGGCTTGTACCCAGCAAGGGGGTCAAGGAGTGAACAGCCTGGAATTTCACAGCAGTCTGTGAACGGGGACTCGAACAGATAAGCCAAGCCCTCTGCGTCCCTGGGGCTGGCAGGGAGATGCTCTAAGAAAAGGCTTCTGAAAGCAGCAGCCAGGAAGAGTTTGTGTGTTTGCAAATTGCCTCCAAGCCTTGTTAATCCCTGCTCAAATACGGAGCTTTGTAAATTGATCCTTCCTTTCTCACCAGCCTCGCTGGTCTGGTGTAAAGCAGAGCTCTTCTTAGGCAGGGCTTAAAGAGCAGAAGCAAAACGCAGCAGGACTTTCAGAGAAACACCAGCTTTCAGGGCTTCACCCTAAATCCAGTATTCCCCTCTGGACGTGTGCTGATCCCAGCTCGAGAAATTGGTGATTTGAAACAGAATCGCAGAAAACAATTGAAACGTGAACAATGCAGAGCCTATTGTTACTCACCCAGGAAGCACTGCGTGAAGTCACTCTGTCCCAGGGTATTTTTAAATAGCTCTTCAGTGGGTAGATGTTTTGGTTCTCTCAGGGGCTGCCTGAGATTCACCAGCAGTGTTAATTAGCTGCTGCTGAAGGCTGTGCAGTCTGCCATTCACCATTCAGGCTGTGGGCTCCATTTCTAGACTACCACACTGCCAGTGAAAACTCAGGGGCTATTTATAACGTCTTTAAATAGGCAAGTTTTCATGTTTCCGACCTCACTCTGTAAAGATAAGCTAAAAGGTTCGAGTTTCTGTCAAATCATGAAAATTTGCTTCTCAGTATGGCTTAAATGAATGCTTGCTACATTTTATTACTCCTATAAAATGTATCAGAAACAAGAGACAGATGTGAGCCCCCATGTACTCTCAAGATCAGAAAAATCTGTTTTTTTCAGGGTTTGGGGTTTTTCATAGAAAGCATCCCAGTAATAATAGCACATCATCCCCCAGGAACCTCGGGGAAGGAACAGATATGAGGCCGGCAGGCTCCGTTGTGGCTCCATCTGAACGATTTTGAGTCCAAACAGATTTTATTCCACAAACCTCCTGCTTCCAAGTGGCAAAGCGGAGCTGTGGCAGCCTCCAGCCAGCCTGGAAATTCATCCTGAGGAGCAAAGAGGGGGAAGAAAGCAAAGCAAAAAACCGCAGCATTACGTGGTGCAACCCCGAAGTCCTGAGCGAGCTGGAAAACCCTCACTGGCAGCGCTGAGCGGCAGTGAAATCCCTTATGGAGATGTGCCCTCTCCCGGCCTCCCCCGGAACGCCTGCAGGGACACAGGTGCACAAGAACCGCACAGAAAATCATTTCGGGATGCTTCAGGTGAAGCCGCTCAAGCAGCAGAGCAGACCCCTGTGACGGTGCTCAGCAGCGTGGCGGCATTTGGACACTGGCATAGCTAAAGAGCGAGTTAGAAAAGCAGAATGCATTTCTGGGATTTAATTCCTCGTTTGAACCTTCTATTTGCCACACAGAGAGATTTGGGAAGTTTTTAGAGCGGTAAAACAACTCATTACACCGACAATACACTGCAACTCTTTCCTCCCTTCAAGAGGAACCAAGTGTTCATTCCCAGTGTAAAATTATCAGTTCTTGCAGATCATATGGACATGGAGCAACAAAAATATCTTCACTACTTAGCTCCTTTTGCTATTTCCATCCTGTTATTTTTTCACTGAGAATTTTGACTGCTTTTCAGCAACTTTCTCTTTTTAATTATGGAATATATTTTTTTGCAAAGTGTAATAGACAAGGAACATTTTGGAGGAAAAGTCTGAGGTAATCTATCGGGGACAAAATGAATAGTTTGGGCATAAAATCTGAGCTGATCTGTAGGGAAGTGAATGAGCATTTTGAGGTAAAAATGAGGTAGTCAGTGGTGGCCATGTAGGGAAACTTTTGGGAGTAAACTTCAGATAGTGTAGAGAGTAGAGAATTAATATTTTTAGGTAAAAATGAGGTAATCAGAAAGGGACAGATAGGGAAAAATTTAGGGGCATAAATGTGAGGTAATATCCATGGTGGGGAATGAATATTTTGAGGTAAACTGAGGTGATCAGTAGTAGAGAGATAGGGAAAATTTTGGGATAAAACTTGAGTAGCTCTGTAAAGCTACAATGAATATTTTGGAGGGAAAATCTTATGTAATCTGGAGGGGAGAGAATGAACATTTGGGGGATAAGGTAGTTAATTATGGGGTCTCTTGGTCATAAAATGTACATCAAAGAAAGTGATTTGAGCTAGGGGGGAATGGGGGGCCCTTGGGGTTTGCCTGTTGATGGTTTTGGGGTGCTCTCTGATGTTTTGGAAGAGGTTCTGTGGCACAGCTGCAATGACAAGCAATACATAGAGCATCAGTGTCTATTTTTTTTTTTTTTTTTTAAATCTTCCCCATCAGCTGTAAAAGCTTCTTGCTTTGGGATTCATTTCTCCTCCCAGCACGAGCAGGAGCAAACCCTTGCATTGATTTGTCCCGCAGCAGAGAGAGGTCGTGGGAATTTTCAAGTAATTTCTCACTGACCAGACTGGCAGAGCAAAAGCCCAAAGTGTTCTTCTCTTAAGTGGGTGTTTTTCACTATGAGCTGGGTCTCACTGCCCTCTCACGGCTGGATCATCCACATGCAGCCCACTCCAGTGAGTGTCATCTTCCTCAGGTTCTTGCATGAAATTCCCAGTCAGAATGTTCTGGCCAGCATCTTTTAACTCCAGTCAGCCTGGAATGCTCGATTAACTTTCCTTTCTTAGCTCCCATCATTTGTACAAACCCAGTGGAGCACCAGCCAGGCTGGAAAATCTCCCTGAGGTCTCTATTGGAGAGTGGGAGAAATGTCTGTCCTGGCTGGGGTGTCCTTGGTGGGCAGAGAAATCTGATATTGCAATGCAATTGGGAATGGGATGGTCTGACAAGGCATGAACAGATTTCTGTGCTCTGGAGTGCCTTAAAACCTTTCCCTGTCAGGTTTTAATGGGTTTCTCCTCAAGATTTCCTGTGGTCCAGCATCCCTGGTGTCCCTTATTTTATCCAAAGTACAATGGTAAAGGATTGAATAACTGACAAGTGGGATCTGGATGAAAATGGTTCTGATAAAATCAGGCAAAGAATACAGTAAGAGAAAAGAGCATCCTTTCAATAGGTAGGGATGAAAATGCTGGGAAAGGGCACTTTTATATTTGACTTGGTGTCACTTCTCAGGGACAAAGCCCCACAGTGAGCACTCAGAGCAGAGGTGGGAAAGCCGGGAGCCTTCGAGCTCCTCATTTAATTTTCCTTTCCCGGGGAATGAGCGCGGCATCCCGGCCCGGTGCTGCCGCCCTGTGGACACCGTGGGGCACTGCAGGTCCGCATGGAAGCGACCCTCGAGGCTCCGCCATCCGATCCTTTGGGATCGTGGAGTTGCGGTGTTCGGGGATCCAAGAGCTGTCTCCCTTTGGAGCCATTTTAAAGGTATGATCCTAGAACATTTGGGAGGCTATCTGCAGAATTCCAGAGTTTGTAGCTGGATCTCACGCCAAGTGCAGCAGGCGGGCGGGGATTCTGACCCGTCCCGCCCAATGCCTTCTGCTCAGCCGGGCTGAGCTGTTGCTGGCTCAGGTTTTCCAGGGAACTGCAGACCACCGAGGACCGATGCTCTGGGAAGCAGGGGCTGGACTTTGCAAAGCCGAGGTGAACTTTGTAAGAAAGCGGGAAGGGATTTGGGCAGAGCGGGGAATGAACGCGGTCCCCGCCGGTGCCGCGGCCGGGACTCGAGCGGGGCTTTGCGCACCCGGTGCTGCCGCCCTGTGGGGAGCGTGGGCACTGCAGGCCCCGGCGCCGCGAGGGGCCCCGGAGGCTCCGCCGGGCGGGGCCTCAGCAAAGAACGCGTCCCAAAGCCTCCCCCCCTCACCGATACTGTGGGTGTGGGGTCATTCACAAGGACTCGGGGCTCCTCTTTTCCTCTCTGCTGGGATTCACTCCCTGGGAATGACATTTCTGACAGCCTGGTCCTCCCTCTATCTGCTGGAAAAGGGTAGAGGTGAATTCCAGAGTTCCTTTGGGATAATGGAGTTGTGGTGGTTGGGGATCAGGACAACGACAGGTTTATATCCCATAGAATTGGCTATTTATAACCCTCTTCCTCACAGCCCCACTGACGTCCTTCTGGGAGACTTGACGGAATTCCCTGGAATTCAGCTGATTTTACCCACCCTGAGGTGAGGCTCCAGTTGACACTTTAAAGCAGAAGAAGGTGGTGGCCAGACATGTTCCTGGCTTGTGGTGAAGCAGATGCTTCCTTCATCCAGGATGGCCTCACTGGTCTCTCCAAAGGGTCCCACAACCTCACTGTGGTGACTAAACCCCAACTATCCCAACCCGTGTTGGCTTTGGGATGGGGATATCCCTGGCACATTCCCTGCAGCACTGCTTTTCCCAGCACAGCTTCATCCCATCCTTCCTGGGGCCGGGCTCCTGGAATGGGGGGTTTGTGTTGTACAAGCAGTGCAGCACTGCAGGCCCTCCAGCCCCTCTCACCAGCCCAGCCAGGCTCAGCATCTTAATTGGCTGAATTATCTTAATTGCCCACGTGCTGGGAAGCAGCCATGCCAATTCCAGAGAGAGTGAAGAAGGAACAACACTGTTTGAGGAGAAACATAAGAGAACGGAGGTTTCCAGAGAGGAGTTTTTAGGGAGAAAGAAGAAAGTGTTTCTAGGTTTTCCAGCTGGGAAGAGCAGCACTTTCCGGGGGCAGTGGTGTGGGCAGGCAGGAGCAAGCCAGCTGATGTGGCAATTCCCATCATTCCTTACTGGCACCTCCAATAAACCACCCCTGTGGGGTCTGATCGCAGCGGGGTCAGGGTTCCCTCCCCTTTTTAGGGCATTCTCCCAGCCCTGGAGTGCCACTGGAAAAGGCAACACAAGCGTTACCTGACGTCTTCCCTGTGCTGTCAGGGCTCAGCTTTAGCAGGGACAGACTCTGGGAGTAGGAAAATAAAGCACCGAGGCCAGTGGGTGGGGTCCTGGCCATGGGTGCCTCCCTCCATCGCCCCCAAATCCTCTCTCGGCCTCCCCACGGCTGCAGAGCTGCTGCTGCAGGGTGGGAGCTGGAGAGCAGAGACCACAAAGCCAGCTGGAGCCAGGCCAGGCCTCAGGGCTGTTGGTTTAGGGTGACGCTTTAGGGTTCCCAGCGCTTGGAAGAACTTCTGCCCAGTCCCAGTACTGGCTCCAAAGCTTTATTGGGGGGATAAAGGAGGGGGGAGAGGGGCAAGGTCACTGTCCCTAGGGCAGGAGGATGCGTTTCAAGAGCGTTTTCGCCTCAGGGCTGAGCCTCTTGGGGAAGCAGATGTCAAAGTAGATGTAGAGGTCTCCCTTGCGCTGGGGGTCCTGGAGCAGTGGCATTCCCTCCCCTGGCACCATTTTACAGTACTTGGGGCTGCCAAGCAAAGAAGAGGCTGAGAGGAGCCTAGGGATGATCCCAACACGGGAGCCATGAGCCCCACCTGCAGAGCCCCACGTGGGTTTCTCAGGTTATTTCCTCCTCCAGCTTCATCCAGGGGCCTGTCCTCCTCTTCCAGGCTCCAGCATCCCCCTCATCCACCCACGCCCAGCCCTCTCCTTGCCTCTGCTCCCAGCAACATGGCCCCAGACCAGAAGAGTTGCCCACTGTGGGCATCATCCTCCTCCTGCAGCCCCAAACCTGCTGGAAAAGGTTTTGGAGCACCCCAGTGCCGAGGAGGTTCCTCCCAAGTGCCCGCTCTCCTCTGAGCCCCGTTTCCCCCAGCACTTACTGCACAATGTCGTTGATGGGGATGTTCAGCAGCCTCCCATCCAGTGTCCACACATCCAGGGTGCATCCAGTCAGCGCCTGCCGGGCATGGAGTGGCACCAGGAGCTGCTGCTGCAGCCCCAGAGCCCAAAGGTGAAGGTCTGTCCCCTCACTTGGCTCTTTACCTTTCCCAGGGGGATTGTGGCAACATAAAGGAGGTTGTTGTCGATTCTTTTAAACTTTGGGTGAAGCTTCTCTTGGACAACAAAGGTGATGTCAGCTGGAATGATGTTTGGGCCCTAAAATTGAGGGGAAAAAGATCATAGAATCATGGAATCCCAGGATGGTTTGGGTTGGAAGGGACATTAAAACTCATCCAGTTCCGCCCCCTGCCATGGGCAGGGACACCTTCCACTAGACCAGGTTGCCCCAAGCCACATCCAACCTGTCCTTGGAAACCTGGAAATTATTTTATAGAGGGAAAGCTGACACAAATTGCTGCTCTTTTGTTGCTGTTTTCAGCTGGCTAGAGAGAGGGCAAAGGTGTTTTCTTCCCTTAAGAGAAAAAGGAGTCTTTTCTCCAAGACTCCTGCTCAGCCAAGGACAAATCCAAAACTGTCTTTCTGCCAGGAAGAAAATCACCCCTTTCAATTATTTTTCTTCAACCTGTTCTAAGGAAAATCCAGGCAGGAATGGCTCCTCAGAGTGCTTCTGAGCACAGTAATGCTGAGTCTCTCTGTTGGTCATGCTGCTGAGTGCCCTCAGCAATGGGAAACCAGAGCTTCATACCATGGAAGAACTTTTTTCCATGGAGGGGGCAAAGCACTGGAACAGCTGCCCAGGGAGGGCATGGAATCTCCCTCTCTGGAGACATCCCAAACCCATCTGGATGAGTTCCTGCTCCAGGTGACCCTGCCTGGGCAGGGGGTTGGATTAGGAGGTCTCCAGAGGTCCCTTCCAAAGCTGACTATTCTGTGATTCTGTGCTTACCTGGTCTCCTTCCTTCTCGAAGGTGATCCTGGTGCCCCGCTTCCATCCCGGCTGCACGTCAATCGTTAGGATCTTATCCCTGATGGTGCTTGTTTGCCCATCCTCGTTCATCACCTGGGGGTGCACAGCGAGGGGCCCAAAGAGGGAGGGTCAGGAGTGCTCTGCTCACCAGAGGAAAGGGCCAGGGCGGGTTGTACTCCACACCAGAGTGGCTGTGGGTACACACCAGGATCAGATCATAGAATCATGGGATCCTTTAGGTTGGAAAAGACCTCCAAGATCAGAGTCCAACTGTTCCCCCAGGACTGCCAAGGCCACCAAATCACATCCAAGTGCCACATCCACACAGCTTTAAATCCCTCCAGCAATGGGGGCTCCACCACTGCCCTGGGCAGCCTGTTCCAGTGCCTGATCACCCTTTCAGTGAAGAAATTTTCCCTAATACCCAACCTAAACCTCCCCTGTCACAACTTGAGGGTGTTTCCCATGTCCTAGAGCAGGAGAAGCTCAGGGCTGGATCCAGGAGACTGGGACAACAAGGGGGGGGGGACGCCGGTCACCAAGGGCACAAAAAGGAGTCACAAAGCAGTGTGAAAATGGAATGATGGGAGCCCAAAACACACTGAGCTCCTTCTCTACCCATCTCTGAGATCAGCCCTCACTTCCTACCAGCTCCCACATTGCCTCCAGTGCTGAATTCCCTTTGCCAAGGCAGGGGGGGGACATTGGTTCGGGTCCTTCTGGCTTTGGTGCTAATCCCTCCCTGTGACAAGCTCCTGGGACAGAGCCATCCCCAAATCCTCAGTGTCCCACACCGAGGGCAGAGCCCACCCCAAAATCCACCCCCTTCACCCCCACAGCCCCTACCCTGCGGGAGATCTTAATCTTCTTGGTGCAGCCATGGAACAGGTCCTCGAGGGACACGTAGAGATCCCGCACGATGGGGGGGTCCCGCTGCAGCGCCCCCCGGCCTCGGGGCCCTCCGAAGGGCAGCAGCACCTCCGAGCCATCCTCGGCAAAGAACTCTGTGTGAGGCAGCAGAGGGACAGCCCCTCACTCGGGTCAGAGATGGGGGGTCCTCCGGGGTCTTTACCTCCCTTCTTCTCCCGCCCGGAATCACCTGAAGTGGTTTTTCCCAGGAGTGTTTATGGCAACCTCGCCTCCCTAATCCCTCTTTTTGATGGGAATCGTCCCAGAAAGGGTCACAGGAGCAGCTGGGGAAAGCTGACAGCCTGAACATGCACCTCCAGGCCTCTCCCGCACGCAGGACTAGGGGAAGTCAGGATCTATATCCTCCAAGCACCGGAGGGAACTGAGTGGGCAGGGAAACATTCCTGGAAAGCTTAATGCTCTGAGGTGGCAGCTGCCATGGAATCATGGCAGTCACAGACAGACCCCAGCCACCCCCAAGTCTCCCAGCTTACCTGCAAAGGGGTTGTCCCCTCCAAAGAACTCCCTGAAGACTTTGTCAGGGTTGTTGTGGAACACATATCCGACGCTCCAAGGGTTGTCGCTCGCAAACTCCAAGGGGATGCCACCTTTGAGCCCCTCTTCGCCAAATTTGTCGTAGATGCCTTTCTTCATGGCTTAGGGAACAAGGAAGGTTTGGGAATTGAGGGAGAGCCCCAGCCTGCGATCTGGGTTTTGCTTGGGTGGAGGCTGGAGAAGAGGGTTCCCAGGAACAGCAGGGATGGACATGGGAGTGTGTGCCAGTTCCCAGCTGGGCTCTGGGTCTCAGAGCTGGTTCTGCCAGGGACCAGGAATTCACACCCCCTTCCAGCCCCTCCTGCCCCTCCAGTCAGTGGAAGGGGACACTCCCCACTTACGGTCGCTGAGCACATCGTAGGCCTCTGCCAGCTGCTGGAACCTCTTCGGCCCCCAGGGCTCCTTGCATTTCAATGGATGGTACCTCAGAGCCAGCTTCCGATAACTACGGATCACAGGATGTTTTGAGTTGGGAGGGGCTTTAAAACCCATCTAGGGACACCTTCCACTATCCCAGGCTGGACAGGGCTTCGAGTAACTTCCAGGCATGGGGCAGCCACAGTTTCTCTGATGAGCCTGTGCCGGGGCCTCATAATCCTCACAGGGAACAGTTCCTTCCCAATATCCCATCTATCCCTGCCCTCTGACAGGGGGAAGCCATTCCCCCTTGTCCCCAGTCCCTCCCCAGCTCTCCTGGAGCCCCTTTATGCCCTGCAAGGGGCTCTGAGGTCTCCCTGGAGCCTTCTCCTCTCCAGGTGAGCACCCCCAGCTCTCCCAGCCTGGCTCCAGAGCAGAGGGGCTCCAGCCCTCAGGGTACTGAAGGGAACAGCCCCCCACTGAAGGGGACAGCAGACACCCCATTCCCACATCCAGCCCGGGCTGCCCCCCCAAGCTGCCCAGACCCTTTTCCCCCCTCCCAGTCCCCACTGTGGGGCACAGGGGGAGGCGACGGACAGCCACTCACGGGGCCGCCCCGCTCCCGCCGCCACCCCCCGGGTCCCCATGTTTCCTCCCGGCCCGAGGGGAATCTCTGATGCTGGGGGTCCCTCACGCCTTCTTGATGTCGTCGGAGGTGGCGCCGCGGTCCAGCTCCAGCACAGCGTAGTAGTCCATGCCCATGGCGTCCCGTTGCTATAGCGACGAAAAGGCCTTCCGGTCGGCGCCGCGCGGGGCATTAAGGGAAACGTAGTTCTCCTTCTCACTTCCGCACTCTGCCGGGCCCCCCCAATCCTCTCCCCTCATTTCTTTTTCTTAAAAATCCCCAGATTTTCATGGAAACACATGTGTTAACACAGGTGTTATCAAAGCAGCGGCTTTATTTCACTCCATACTGTGATAGTCACTTTGACTGTGCCCCCTCTCCCCCTTTATTTATTTATTTCCCCCCACTACAAACAGCATTTTTTCAGCACTGGAAATAAAACCACAACATCATTGCAACAAAAGAGCCTCTCTAAATTAAAAACTAATCCCAGTTGTGTAGTAGGAAAAAATATGACCTGTTACTGTGTATGGAGCCTGGTCATCACAACAGCCTCAAACTTGTACACACACGTCCCAGGAAAATCAGCTTGGAAGAGCCTTTCCGACACGTTGCTCCATTATTTGGCTCCTTCAAACACTTAAAGGTCAGCAAGTTGGTATCTCCTCACTATCCCATCCCTGCAGCACGTGTAAATTTCCTTCTCCCAAGAAGCCACCTGAAGAAGGAAAAAAAAGCAGTATTTACACAAAGCGTTTCCCAAGTGACAGCTGCCAGTGAAATCCTCAGAGATGAGCTTTCCTTTTGGACTTTTGCAAAGGGAAGAGGAGGGGAATGGCTCCTGGAACAGCATTAGCAGGTTTTAAAGGACAGTTCCAGGTTTCACCAGAGCTTAGGGAGTAGGTGTGTCCTCACACAAGGGTTCTTCTATCAGATCCAAAGGGAAAATTAAGTGTGGCAAAACGTTTCTCCTGCTTTGAGTTGGGCAGTCAAACCCCGATCCCCCTGTGTTCATCTGAGGGGCTGTGTTGGGTAGGAGATGCACAGCTGGACTGTGGAGAAGGGCCAGGTTATAAACAAGGGCCCATTTCCAGGTTGAGAGTCCAGACCACACTCCCTGATCCAAGCAAGCACAGTGGGATGTCTGGAACGCACAGCAAGACCCAATTCCTGGCCCCAAATCCCCAGGGAACAAGAGGGGTCAGCAGCACTGGTTCTTTTACCCTCAGGATTGTCCCAGCACCCTAATTCCACACTTTTTATAGGAACACAGCTCTGCCAGAGCTGCTCCAACTCCACCATTCCACTCAGCTCCTGCACAATGGAGATAAAGCCAGGGAATTCCGCAGAGGATTGGTTTATGCAAAATATTAGGATTATTCAGTTAGAAAAAACAAAGATAAGCTCAATAGTCAACTGTGTGGAGGAACCTGCTGAGGTGAAAAACCTGAGCTAAGGGCAGCTGCCATCTGCCTGGCACCAGTTTTCCCTGCCCACTTTCTCCTCAGGGATGCCCCGTGTTCCTTACCTTGTACACGGGGTCGCAGTCGGCCTCAGTGAGATCCAGGACATAATCCAGGTCTTGCTGAACAATGAAGCAGGTGCCATCCCCTGCAAGGAAGGGCCAGCAGCCAATTAGTGAGACAAGCCACACTCTTCATTACAAACAGAAATGCTATTGGGAAAAGGCTCCAGTGGGTGAGACGTACCTTGGAGGCCCCGTTTTGGAGGGATATGAGGGATGTGGGGGGTGGAAATCCCAAACCAAAGGGGCAAGAGGACAATGCCCAAAGAGCACAAAGCTCCTTGATTTGATTACAGGATTTCCACGGGCACAAAACAGCCCTGGAATTACCTTGGCTGGCAATAAATCCATCTCGGTAGGGTAGCAGGGAAAGCACTGGTGCTCCTGACCTATGTATCACCTGGATTGGAGCACTAGGAAAAAGAGCAGAAACAAGGAATGAGGGTTGTTGTCCAGAGGAGCTGTGGTTGCCCCATCCCTGGAAGTGTCCGAGGCCAGGTTGGATGGGGCTTGGAGCAACCTGGGCTAGTGGAAGGTGTCCCTGCCCGTGGCAGGGGTGGAACTGGATGAACCTGAAGGCCCTTTCCAACCCAAATCATTCCATGATTCTTTCCTATGATACTGAGTTAGCAGGGAACACCAGTAAAACCCCACAGCTCAGTTCCAATCCCATGCTGGCATGAGGATCAGGGTGTCAGGATCCTACAAAGACATTTGCTTCACTCAAGCAAATGAAGCAAAGAAATGGGCTGTGTGGGAGGGGCGAATATTGATGTTAAGAAGTTTTCTGCCAAATTTATCTACACGTTTGTGTACAGAGATTATATAAATATAAAATTATACAGTTACATAACATCATACACACAGCACATCAACATAATGCAAGAGGCTCAGGAGCTCACGGTACAATGGGAAGTGGCACTGCCTGCCAGCACCCTCTGCCTGACTCTCTTTTCCAACCAAAACCCTGGTTGTTTGCCCCAGGCACTCACTCACTCACTTTGTGTTTCTCACATCCAGCTGGTAGATGTTCCCATCCTGAGTCCCTGCCAGAATGTAGGTGCTTGACAGGAATGTGCAGCAGTTGAAGGCGTCAGATCCAACATAGAGGAACACCTGAGGATTCGGGAACAAACCAAGTGTCAGACACATGGGACATCCAGGAGAGGGAAGCAGAACAGCTGCCACTGTTTATTTTTAAATACTGTCTTCCCTGTTCCCAAGTTAAATCCTGAGCCATTCTTACTCCTCATGTAAAAATCTATCCAGGAGAAAGGAGAGAGAGCATCCCTTTATTGCACCAGGCTTTGGCCTCTCCTCCAGTTTAGGTTTAACCTGGCTCAATTCCCCATCCCAGTGCTCTGGCAGTCCCAGATCCTTACTGGCTGCCTGCTCTGCAGTCCCACTCCTTGAAGCTTCTTGTCCTCTCGAGCCAGCAGCAGGATTTTCCCTTCTGTCCCGACCTCACGTTCACCTGACAAAAGGACAACAGGTAATGCCAACAGTGGCTACACAACAAATCTTGATGGGATCCAAACCCAACAGTTTGGATCACCCCTGCTGAATTGTGGCAACATTCCTCCAGACCCCAAGACACCAGAAAGGCCAGTAATCAAGCAGAACTCCGTGTTCATTACCCAAACTGCTAGATAGGGCTCAATTCCACCCAGGACTGGAGCGCTCTGTTCCTGTCCCAAGGTGGTAAAAGGGCATGGAGCAGCATTCCAGACACTTGGGATTACTGGTAACAAGCCTAAGCAGTTTGGGACAGGGAAACAAAGGGGAATTTTAAGGGAAAGCCCCTCACTGGGAGGTTTCTCAGGTGTGCCCAGGTTCAGGGAGTTGTCAGCAGTGCCCACGGCGACGCCGTTGATGGGAGAGCCACAGTCAGCGATGACGCCCAGGCAGGCAGATTTCCCACAGTCCCAGAGACGGGCAGTGCCGTCCCTGGAGCAGGACAGGACATTCCTTCCCCGATCCACGATGGCAGTGTCCAAAATACCTGCATGAAACCAAAGACTGAGTTCATACAGACATAAAAAGCACCCCATTTCCCAAGCTGAACTTGACCACTGGCTCCAGGCCACTGTCCCAGTGACAGCAGTCACACACCGACAAGTTGTGCCTCTAGAAAAAGGTGTCTGTGGAAGGCAGCAGCTCCCAGAAAACCCCACAGAGCGGAACCACCAGCTGGCACAGAGGGAAGACATTATCCATCATGTGATCAGCAACACCTCACCTCAGCACGAGCTGATGCCACACAAAATTAACCTCTAATCTGGGCAGAAAAGAGCCTGGCACTTTTAAATGTTCCCGTGTCCACCCCTGGATAATCCCAAAAGCAGCATTCCTGTTATCCAGCTACAGCAACATGCAAAGAGCAGTCTCTGCTGCCACTAAGATCCCTTAACTACTTTATTATACTGTGGGCTGTCAAATTCGGATCTGAAAAATGACAGTGTTTTTTTTAGCAGAGAACAGTCAGGTGGTCAGAAGATTTGATTGGCACTTTCCCTACAGAAACCAAAATGACAGGATAAGCCAAGCAAACAGACTGTGAGTGACTGGCAGCATCACTCTGACCAAGGTTCTGTCACACCACCTGGTTTGGTTAGGGGACACCTGTGCCAAAGCATTTTCAATGCACACAAATAGATTATAGAATGCCTTGGGTTGGAAGGGACCTTGAAGATCAAGTTCCAACCCCCAAATCACGTAAGAACAATGGCAGGTTTTGCACAAGATGGCTTTTTGAGTTAATCAAGTTTAGGGCAGCCAGCCATGGGGTTTATTAACCTCTCAATCAAGCCCAGCACCTTGTGGGACAGGGTAAGCCAGAGCCTGGACACAGCAGTTGGTGGCTCAGGGAAGAGAGAATTTGGGCCAGCATTTGGGGCATCTGATGCTACATTCCAGACATCAAACACAGAGTGCAGCAGGCTGGTGACCGAACATCAGCCCCGGCGTGCAAGGCAAGCACCCACACAGCAAATGAAGCATTTTAAGGGCTCTGTACCTCTTTTGTGACCTTTAAATGTTACTACACAGCTGGAATCTTCTGCTGACCAGATCTTTAGCTGGGCATCCATTCCCCCACTCAGAACCACGAGGCCCGATGGGAAAAACCTGCAACAATTCACATCATACACATGGCCTTCCAAAAGTCTCTGGAAAAACAAAGAACTACGTGCTAGTTCCATTGTCATCATCCTCGTGCCGAGCAGTTGTTGAGTTTTGACACTGGAAAACTTGGAAAAATTCTCACATGGGCAAAGGATTGAGCTCAAATCCTCTGGGTTTGCGTTGCTGGGATGGACTGGTCTGAATTTGGAGCAGTCAAAGAGGTGACTTTGGGCCTCCCTCTACCATTTGAGCAGCTAACTACATAGCAAAAGATACTACATTTGCTTCTAATTACAAGTTAAATGTCTTTATCCTCTGCCAAACAAGGAGCTGACAGGTCAAGCTCCACACGAAGGAGCTTTCCCCCTTTTCTGGGAAGGCCACAAGCCAGGATGGAGGTAATCCAGCACCGAAAGCTTTTTGTCCTCCCCTCTTCTCTCCTTCATAAGAAATTCATAAGTGCTTTTACCATGCAGGATAGGGGCTGTCAGTGACCTGTTATTCCTAAGCACCTCTCTGAGCAACATCCCCCTTGGGAGAAGCCACCTTTTCCAATAGATTTGACTTAAAGCCTCCAAGATGCCCAATTTCAATTAGCTTCTCACTAAGAAGCCAGATTCTTCACAGGGTGTGAACAGCCTGACCCATCATGGCCACAGGACTTCAGGAATGTCACAGACAACACAAAACATCCAAGCCAGATGCTCTTACTCTTATTTCTCCGTTCGCAGCCTGCCAGATTTTCATGGTCCCATCCGTGCTGGTAGACACACCAAGTCCTCCACCACTGGAAATATCAAGGCAGGTAATCTGCAGGAAGGTAAAAGCACCAAGAATTAGCTTTATATAATTCTGTATATAAGTATATCTGCTCAAGAGCCTAATTCTGTACGGGGGAGACCTGCTAAGTACACTCTCTGCCTGTGACTCTGCAAGGCAAGGAGAAAAAGGAATGCTCAGGGAGAAGCCTGCACAAGCAGCAGTTGTATTCCAGGTTTATCCCAGGTTGAAGAGAAATCTGGACTTTTCTAGCAGGTCCTGTAAACAGATGAGAAATAAGAAAAGAGCTCATGATAACTGGCCCAAATCACAAGCCACCGTTTGAGATATTTATGAAGCCAAATTCACAGCCTAAATTTGCTGAAACACTGAATCAAAACAAGTTCTTCATACAAGCTTGGGGCCCCTCAGAAGGAGGACACTGAGGGGCTGGCAGGAGGGGGCAGGAGGGGGCAGCCGGGGGGGGCAGGGTCGGGCTCTGCTCCCAGGGAACAGGGACAGGAGGAGAGGAAACGGCCTCAGGCTGGGCCAGGTTGGACATCAGGAGGAATTTCCTCATGGAAAGGGGTTTTAAACACTGGAAGGGGCTGCCCAGGGAGGTTTGGAGTCCCCATCCCCGGAGGTGTCCAAGGAAGGCCTGGACGTGGCACCCAGTGCTCTGGGCTGGGGACAAGGTGGGGATCAGCCACAGCTTGGACTCGATGGTCTCAGAGGTCTTTTCCAACATTAGGAATTCTGTGATTCTGTGAGTGGCATTTGCATTGCGTTTCTGAATTGCATTTGCAGGCTGCGGATGGGGAAAAAACGCTACAGTGCTAAAATCCATGGACAGGAATAAGAAGTGCAGATGCACCGTGAGAAAGAAGACCCTGTCCCGGCTCCAGCCAGGACACGGTTAAGTTTTCCAGCAGCAGGAGGGGCAGAGCCAGGAGCCGGATGTCCCCCGATCCCACCTCCCCGTGCGGCGGCGGCGGGAAAAACTCCCTTCTTTCCGGCTTTCCTTCTATCCGGGCGGGTCCCCGCGGTCGCTCCCTGTCCCATTGCTGTTCCCTGTGAGTTGTTGGCGCCTCAACCCCCGATCGCTGCCTGTGGTGCCTCCGGTTCCCCTCTCCAGCCTCCCGCGGGGGAGCGCAGGGAGCGAGCGGCGCGGGCCGTGCCCGTGGGAACGCTAAATTCGGGAATACCATTCCCAAACCACCACCGCCGAATCCGGCGCCCATCGTGCGGCACCAAGGCTCGAGATCACAACAGCTCTGCCCACAGCCGGTTGGAAGCAAGTTTGAGCTGAGTGTTTGGTGTGTGAGGTACAGCCGCAGGGCACGATGTGGCTTAGTCTGCCCTTAGTGGAGTGGTGCCTATACAGGTTTATAATTCCCTGTGTGGTCCTGATAACGCACTTTCACAGTTTAGGGAGATGGTTCAAGATTTTTATGTACGTGGGTTATGTGGTATCAACTTGTGACGTGATATACTACCTCCAGGAGACCATTAATAATCGTTCCCAGTCTGGGGGGGGAACAGGAGACGATGATTTCCACAAGCCTTTCATCTCCTTTTACTCCTTTAAGCCTCTTATAGCAGCTTTTGAGGATTCTGGACTCCCTCTGAATACTAAGGAAGGCATATTCCTGTTGCCGTGTCTGATATATCTCCTCACTCTGGTCTACATCATCTTCAGAGTCACAAAAGAGATTATTAAGAAATTCTTTCAGAGGTCGGATGATGATGAGTGGCACGGAAGGTGGGAGAAAATCGGCCAGGTTTTGAAGGAGTATTCATCTCCAGTGGTTTGGAAGTTCACCCCTGAACAAATACAGGACCCTGTTAAAGTGGCAGAATATCTGAAAGAGAAGCGCTGTGGTGGTTCCAGGGAGGAGCAACTTACTGCACTGTGCTGGGCCCTGGCTACTCTTTATCGGACACTGCTGGATACCAGCCAGTCCCCTCAGGAGAAAGAGGAGGAGGAGGAAGAGGAGGAGGAGGAGGAAAACAGACCAACAGGCACTGTAGCCACTCAAACTGCAGCTGCACCAGAGGAACAACCCATGCCAGGAGCAGTCGCTCCTAAACAGAACACACTCACATCCAGGCCCAAATTAGTTTGCTTAGTGAGGGATGAAGAGGAAACAGCGTCCTCAGAAGAGGAGGAAGAGGCAGAGCCAGAGATAATGAGCAAATCCCAGCGTAAGCTGCAAGAAATCCGACAACGATTCACCCGCCTTCCGGATCAGTCCCTACTGCTCTGGCTGTACGACTGCTGGTTTGCAGGGGCCAATGTGGATGTATTCCTAAACAGTTATGAAGCCACGCACCTGGGACCCCTGTCCCGGGATGTGGCCATTGACAGGAGGCTTGGGAGCGGGCCAGGAACTCTCAGCCTCTGGAGGCGACTCGTGTCAAGTGTGAGGCTGGCGTACACCGCGGACGAGGTGATCGTGTACCGGGACAGGTGGAACACCAAGCTGGAAGGTGTTCACTATCTGACAGAATTAACTATGGTGGACATACTCTACCGGAATACACGGAACACGCAGTTCCTCGACAATCCGGACGGAGCCTACTGCACCTGGCGCATTTGGGCGGAATTTAAAAAGAGTGCGCCACCGTTCTATGCCAAGGCGCTGTCATCCTTTACATGGGATAGGGACCTAAAGGTGCTGAAGTTAAAGGCCTACATCTGGGACTATAGACTGAAACCCTCTTCCCCTGCCACGGGACAGCTGTGTGGAAATACAGCCCAAGGAAAACAGAGCCTCCAGTGATGATCCCTGCACAATATGCCACGAGGAGCTAAGCAGAAACACATGTGAACTGGAGTGTGGGCATGAATTCCACAGGGAGTGCATCAGGACGTGGCTCCAGGAGCATTCCAGCACCTGCCCCATCTGCCGTGACTATGCTGTCTTTCCTACAGACGTCCCTCAGCGTCCTGCATGGAACAACTCAAAACGTTACAAAGCCAAGGCTTGGAAAAGATCAGTGTTTTAGAAGAGCTCCCAAAGAAAAGTGTTGAAGAGACCAAGGTCTTAAAGAACAGACTGGATTGATTTCATAAGGCTCAGAAGTACAAGTAAAAAAACGGCAGCAGGAGAAAAAAAACCCAAAAAACCAGAAGAATTTAAAAGTTTAAAAGAACACAGCTAAAAAACCCTGGATACCAATGAGAGGGATTGGAAGACCACTGATGACAAGGAAACACAGTATGATGGATATAAATATCTATCTTGAGACATTTAGGAGGGACAGCCTTTGATTAAGGGAATGATTCCTGTGCTTTTGTGTGTATAGTTGGGCAGTGTGGGATCTGGGCATGAGTAGATGGGATAGACTGAGGGGTGGGGAATGTCCTGGTTCTGGCCAGGAGAGGGTTAATTTTTACAGGAGCAGGGAGGGACACGGGATGGGATATTTGGGATATTCGGTGGTACCTTCTAGGGGTTCTGGGTTCCTTGTGGTTTCCCTGTCCTGTTTTGTTAATTAATATTGTTGCTACCGTTTATTTTCTTATTCCATTGCTGTTCTCAGTAAATTGTTCTTATCTCAGCCCCTGATCTTTGTCTTTTGTGCCTCCAATTCCCCTTTCCATCCTGCTGCAGGGGGAGGGGGGAAGGAGTGAGTGGCACGTGGTCCAGGGTATTTCAGTGGGAACGCTACTCCTAAACCACAAGATCCCAGTTCCATCTCCATTCCAGCCCCTCACACACGAATCCACACTCCAGGCCACCCCTCACTGCGAGGACACCACACACAGGGATGTGAGATTTACCAATCACACCCAGAGATTGCCACCTCACAAGGCTACTCACACTTTTCTGATGAATCCTACAAAAACTTGTGTATGGAGCCAGGAACTTTGTGGACACATTCTCGTGAGGACAAGAAATGAGGATGCTTTTCTAGAGAAGGAAAGAGAGGGGGAAGAAAGGAATTAGAAGTGCTGTTAGTCCTGAAACAGAGGTTGCCGAGGTAGAACCGTGACCTGGACCCAGCTGTAGGATCCCAGAGCCTGAAAACTGATGGATGGGTCAGTGTGGGGCTCATCTCCTCAGGATGCAGGTGGGAAGGGATGGCTGCTGCAGCCTGGCCAGCCACGGCCCTGTGGGATGGTAGGGACCAGCTCCAGGGCTCAGCGCAGCCGGAGGCTCGGGATGGCTGGGCGGGACTGTGCAGGTACTGGGTGACAGCTTAGGCCGTCAGAGTGGCTCCCCTTTATGCACGGGGTGGTCACCAACCCCTCTCCCCCCAGCCTTGGCACCTTGGTGACTTCCCCGACCACGAATCCCTCGGAGGCCACGATGTCTGGGACACCATCGGAGCTGAGCCCGCGCCGGGTGACACTGCCGTACAGGGTGGGCTTCCCTGGGGGACAGCAGCCGTCAGCCCCAGCACCCTCACAGCCCACGGGGACCCCAAACGTCCCCCACCCCTCCCAAGTCAGAGAGACCCCAACCACCCTCACCTCCTCCTCACCCACAAGGAACTCAAACACCCCCATGCCCTCCGAACCCACAGGACCTCCAAATGACCCCACCCCCTTTAAAACCGAAGGGACCCCCGAACCACCCCAGTCCCTTTTAAACAAGGGACCCCCAACCACTCGCACTCCCGTTTAAACCACAGGGCACCCCCACCCCACCAGCCCCTATTCCACAGGGTCCCCCAGCTACCCCCACCCGTTTCTGCACCACAGGCTTCTTAAACACCCCTCACCTCCAGAACCCTCTCGATCCTCCCCGATCCCCTCTTATCCCCACGGTTACCCCCGAGGCCTCTTCAAGCCACTCACCGGTGCTGCGGCAGCTCAGCCAGGCCTCGCCCTCGTCCCTGCTGCAGAGAGAAGCGGCCGTGAGCGGGGCAGGGACAGGGATAAGGACAGGGACAAAGAAAGGGACCCTTCCCACCTCAACGCCCGGCTCCAGTCGCTCTGGATCCGCAGCGTCGCCGCCATCTTTACCGGGGTAACTGCACCTACTTCCGCCTCCTTACTTCCCGTCGACCGTCGCGCGACCGGAACGGGAAGAAGCCCGCCAATCAACGAGCGCCGCCGCGGTCACGCCATGCCCCGGAAGTGCCGTGCCGGGCTTCCGCCTTAAAGGGGCCGCGCTGCGCTGGTACGGGGGGTGTTTATTGGGGGGGGGGGTCGGGGTCGTGGAGGGTGCTGGACATCTGTGGGGGAACGGGGACCCTCGGGAGGTGAAGGGTGGGGGTTGAGGAGGCGGTGGGCACCCGTGGCTGGGGTAAGGTGTACGGGGAGGGTGCACGGAGAGGCTGCTGAGCTCCCCAAAAGACACGGCCACCTCCCTCGTGCCCAGCTCTCCATGGCGAAGGCCGGGCACGCCTGGAGCCGCGCGGCGGCGGCGCAGGGCGAGGCTGAGGAGGGCGAGGATCCCCTGGACGCCATGATCGCGCGGACCGGCTGCCTGGAGCAGCACCGGCAGCTGCAGGAGTGCATGGCGGAGCGGCAGGACTGGCGGCACTGCCAGGAGCAGCTCCGCGCCTTCGGGGCCTGCATGGCCCGGCGGCAGCAGCGGGAGCGCGGAGCGAGCCCAGCCCAGCCCACGGACTGACAGCGCCCGGACTGCCCCACAGGAATGCGGGCGGCTGCGCCCTTCGCCCCGTTTCTGGTGCTGGGAAATCCGTGGGGAATTGTTGGGAAATTTAAATCTGGAATCTGTCGTCCCTCGGCTTCATCTGTGCCAGTGGGAGAACTGGAAGTTGGGGGGGGGGGGGGGGGGCGGGTTTGGAGGATACAGCGTCAAGCTGTGCCACGGTAGGTTCAGGCTGGACATCAGGAGGAATTTCTTACCGGAAGGGGGTGTTAAACATTGTCAGGGGCTGCCCAGGGAGGTTTAGAGTCCCCATCCCTGGAGGTGTCCAAGAAAAATGGGATGTGGCACTCACTGCTCTGGGCTGGTGACAAGGTGGGGATTGGGCACAGCTTGGGCTCAATGATTCCAGAGGTCATTTCCAGCCAAAATGATTCTGTGGTTGGGGACTTCTGGCCCAAAATACCCCAATCCAGGAGCATTCACAGCACTCAGGCTGAGTCTTGGCTCCAGAACAGTTCTCTGTGCCATCCTAAGGCTTTTGTCAGTAGTGATAACTTCATGTCCCACAGGATGGGATTTTTGGGGAGGGGATTTATCTCCTGGGAAGCCACAGAAAAATTTGGAATGGGAGAAAAATGGATTCTAATCTGACCACCACTTACTGGCAAATAAGCCAAGAGAAAGAGCACCCATGGCTTTTGCCAGAAGGAACATTCCAGGCTATTTGCCAGGGCTGTGGGTGCTGGGAATGCCGAGGGGCTGGGTTCCAGCACTGCTGGCCAAAAATCACAGCGGGCATGGAAGCACAAGCAACACCTGGACAGCCCCGGTTTGGGGGAGAGTGTAAATGAATGAGTTACTTTCTGTCTTTTTCACGAGCCACTCCGTAGAAAGGGAGAAAAAGCCTCCAAACAAACCAGTTTCTGGCACAGTTTCTCTTGGCATCCATCAAATTTGGTTGTAACAATTCGTGGGATTGTTGTAGCACAGCATTATTCACTCGCAGAGATTTCTGCAGAAACCCCCACCTATCAAAAGGAAAATAGGCAGGTATTAAAAAAAAAAACAAAAACCAAAAAAAAACCAAAAAAAACAACAACAAAAAAAAACAACCTGAAGGAAAGCAAACCCACATTCCATTGTGGCACCTTTGCTCCCAGTACAAACCAGTCAGATATAAATGCATTATTTTTTTTATTGGGACAAGCTGGTTGCTGACACTGGGAATTCCTTCCAATTCACCGAGTGATCAGTAGGAAGCATAGGAAGCACCCTCTGGAGGCTGGAACAGCCCATGGATGGCACCTTGTTCCTCACCTCAGGACATCTGTGCCAGCAGCTCTTCCAGCTGTGGTCGAGACTTCAGTCGGCTCTTGAAATCGGCTTCCGTGTGCTACAGAGGGAGGGAAAACCACCACAAGTGAGGATCACGCAAACCCTTTCCCAAAGACAACCCCTCGAGAGTGGAAAAACTAAAGGCTTAAATGCCCACTGCACCCAGGGAGTGGAAAGCCCCAGTGGGAAGTCACTCAGTGCTGGAAAACCATTGGGCTTCCAACAGAAAACAAGTTGAATGCTCCTCCTGGAGCGAATTCCATCAAAGCAGGGCATAGCATTTGGGATTCCAGTCCCAGCCTTGCTATCAACTGCTCCATGATGTTCCTGGGGATTCCCAGAGAAGAGGTGGAGAAGCACTGCTGAAGTGAAATGTTTCCTTAAGGCTCACACAGGGAATCTGTGGCAGCAAAGGAAAGGAACCTGCAACTGCCCTTTCCTACAGATCCATGGGAGGGGCTGGGAAGGCACTTCCTGTGGCACTAATTAGAGAAGGCTAAATGGGAAATGAAACACTTACTGAGAATTAGGAGCAATGGATTTTCATGGATCAGGGATTGCCTGGCTCTTGGGGATTCCTGGTATCCCCAAGTCTAGAGCAGACAGTAGGCTCGGGACCAGGTTTGTGCTCTCAAAGCAAATTCATGGCATGGATCATCTCTGCTTCCAAAAGGGAAAGGCACTGGGAAATGTAAATCTACCTGTTTCACTAACAGATGGACCCCCTCAGGCTGGTTACTCTGAATGATTTCCAGGAGTATGGGAGCAAACGTTGAACTCAAACCACGGATCTGAAAGCAGAAATGACAGAGCTGCAGGAGAACAATCCCAGGATAGTCTGGGTTGGAAGGGACCTTAAAGATCATCCAGTCCCACCCCTGCCATGGGCAGGGACAACTTCCACTATCCCAGGTTGCTCCAAGCCGTGTCCAGCCTGGCCTTGAACACCCCCAGGGATCCAGGGGCAGCCACAGCTGCTCTGGGCACCCTGTGCCAGGGCCTCCCCACCCTCCCAGGGAACAATTCCTTCCCAATATCCCATCTAACGCCGTGAGTTTCTCTGATGACTCATCCCTAAACATGACTTTTCTACCCCTCATATCAATTATTCTGCAGAAAATAGATCTTAAATCTTCTGCCTGAAAAACAGAGCCAGGAAACCCTTCTGGGCTTCTAGTTCAGGAGCAACACTCAGCAGAAAATGTAATTAGACTTTTTGCTTCCATTTATGCCCAAATGATGCCTTTCATCTGTTAAATGTTCGAGGGGTTTGGGGAGCCTGTGATGGGAAGTGCTGCAGGAGAGGCCCAGCGCTGTCAGCAAATCCCAGCTCCTACCTGGACAACCCTCTGGTGGGTGGTCAGGACTGCATCCAGCTGCATTTTGGATCCCCTCTCTTCCAGGAACAGCACCTCATTGGTTTTGGTGGGCATGGCATAGCTGCAAAAGCCAGAGGGCAGTGCTTAGGACAGGCAGGATATCTGCACTACTTTACAGGGATGAATCAACCTCCACAGCAGAGAATGGGAAAGGAGATTAACTTTTCATGGGAAATTAATTATGCAAAGGACGTATCTTGCAAATCAGATGCTGGTAGAGGCCGGCTGTTTTGCTGGAAGGAGATAAGGGGGAAGCTCTGCAGCACTGCTGCCAGCAAAAACCTGGATTAGCTCTGAACACCAGCCTGAGAACTTTTAACTTCTTCATAGTTCAAGGAAAGCAAGAGTTCTGACTTATTTTGTCTTTTGGGACAGAGCTAGAAACTGCTGCTGCAATGCACCACTCAAAATACATTGTTTACAGCTCAGATTTAATGGGAATGTGACTGGGAGTGGATCAGACTCTGCCCCATACTCAGAGACCTCAGCCTCCTCATCCCTATTCCCACAGCTACATCCCAGCTCCATCCTCCTGCCCACCTTTTCCCCTCAATTTCCAGTCTGAAGGGCAAATCCTTTCTTTCTCTATACACTGAACCACATCCAACCTCAGAGGGTACAAGTGAAAATACACATTTTAGAGAGTCACCACTGGTTTTATTCCCTCAGTGCTTTCCCCAGTGCCTGCAGCTCCCTGAGAGCACTTCAGGCACCAAGATGCTGCCTCACATTCCTCAGGGATTAAAACCAGTGGAGTGGCTGTTGGGATACACCTGTTTTGGAGATCTAGGATGCTCCTGAAGCATCCTCTCCTCCTAAACTGAAGTAGCAGGAAGCTCACCCAGCACCTTCAGGGCTTTCCCAAGCTCATTCCAGTTTGGATAACCAGGGTGATGTGCAGAGCCTGGATCATAGACCAGGAAGGAAAACCAGCAGCAAATGTCAGCAACTCCCAGGCTCTGCACCCACAGGCTTAAAGCCTTTTCCTCAGAGGAAGGAAATGTAACAGCTATTTTTTCCTTGGAATCTGCTCAAGTCAGTGCCTGAAAAACTCCATTTCAGCCTTCCTGTCATGAATACAGCATCCAAAATTGTACAGACACACAAAAAGAGACCACAGGGAAGGTGAGAGATTTGGATTTACATCCGAATGGGAGTCTCTCAGGGAGACTGGAGTGTGCCCTGATCTGCAGGTGGTCATAATCCAGAGGGACAGATTTCCCCCTACCTCTCATTGACCTGGACTGAGAGCCGGTTGCAGAGTCTATGGACATACTGAGCAAAGTGCTCCACCAGGCACAGATCATAGGAAGTCATCTGGATGTTGACATCTCCATACTGGTACTCAGTGCCAGCACTGATCTCTTTCATCTGCACCTTTTCCTTTCTCCTCTTTGGAACCTGTTTTCCAAAAGAAAATACAATAAAATAAAATAGAAAGTATCTGGTTTGAACCATGCTGGGAATAAAAGTTCGGCTCTTGGATGGCATCACATGGAAAACACACTCATGCTGTGATTAATTTCTTCCAGAGGAAGAAAGAAAGGAGTAAAACCAGTAGAAATAAACCTGCTGTTTATTTCAGTTCCTGCCTAAAAGGCAGCTGACTTGTTGTTGTTTCCTCCTTCCACACAAATGGATGTCTTTCCAAGTCTCAGGGAGCGTGAAAAGGTTACATGCAAATAAGACCTGCTCACAATATTCTGGAAGAGTTTAGGTGTTAAATTCAACATCAGGAAGAGGTTCCTCCCTTCCAAAGCTACTCACTAACTTCCACAGGAATGTACTGGCCAAAATGAAGCATTTCTGCAGTGTGGTGAGTGGGTACTTCATGGAATCATCAAATAGTTTGGATTGGAAGGGACCTTAAATCTCATCCCATTCCAACACCTCCCACTATCCCAGGTTTCTCCAAACCCCATCCAGCCTGGCCTTCCATATGCTTCAGGACTACCTTGGGAAAGCAAACACAGAAGGAAGTCCTTCTGCCTACCTCCTTTGGGAGCAGGTATTTAAACTTCCCAATTCCATGTGTAGGTCGGGATCTGTAGGATCTGTGGCAACTCAGGAGTGCATCACCTTAAAGTGAAAGCAGAGCAAACATGTTTCCAGCTGCAAACAAACATCTGCAGGTGCTCTGAGAGCCCCAAACCCATACTGATGTTACAGAACACCATGGCTGGTGCCAGTTGCTTAGCCAAGAACAAGGCAAAAAAGAAGAAAATGTTAGAAAAAACCATATGAAAGTGGAAGAACACCTGCTCAGGTTATTTAACCAGTTCAAAATTGGCTAAAACCCCCCAAAGTTAAACACAAATGCTCCAATGTTTAATATTTATTTGACGGAAGTGAATTTTTGCCTCAAAACTGGACTGACAACAGACCTTACCTGCAGCACATAGACGGTTTTGTCTGGGTGTTGCTGCTCTGTAGGAAACAAGATAATGATTAAAAATCTGTAGGAAACAAGATAATGATTAACAACTCTGGTTTCCCTGACCTATGGGAAATATGTGACCAATGTCCTTTTGCAAATGCTCTTGCTAAGGCACGGCCTGATCCCATAAGCACAAGGACTTCCCCTTCTTCCCATCCCACAGCCCTTTCAGCTCCCAGCTCAAAGTCTTACCTCCACTATTAGAAGATTTGGCAAAAAAAAAAAAAAAAAGGCAAATTTTTGGTCGTGTATGTTTTCTCACCTGCTGAGGGCAAGCACCTGCCTGAGCAACACTCCCTTCTCCGAGCACAGCACCTGCAGTGGTTAAAATACAACAGCGTGGCAGATCCTCTGAGCAGTTTCACCAACACCTCCAGTTACTACAGCTCTAGGACAGGACCCGAGGGAACAGCTGGAGCTGCATCAACGGAGCTTTAGGTTGGATTTAGGAAAAGGTTCTTCCCCCCAGATGGGGCACTGCCCAGGCTCCTCAGGGAATGGGCACAGCCCCAAGGCTGCCAGAGCTCCAGGAGCGTTTGGACTATCCAACGCTCTCACGGACGTGGTTGGATAGCCTGTGAACACCCTCGTGCTTGTCCCACCTCCACACGGATGGAGGGAAACAGTTCATCCATCCGGCAAAAAGCTTTGCTGTCGCCAAACCAGGATGGGGGATAAATACCGATGTCCCAAATGTCCCAATGTAGAGGGACAGGGATCTGCCAAGGCCAGGAGACGAGGGTTCTAACAGAGTTGAGGTGACCTCTAGGTGTGTGAGGATGGGGAGCAGGGGTGTGTGGGTACCTCTGCCCGTGGTCCAGGAGCACCAAGACAGATCCAGGGCACGATCTCGAGGTCTGGATCCCTTCAAGATCACCCCCCCCGCCCCCACACGCACACACACACGTCCTTCCGAAACCAAACCAGGGCCGGATCAGGGCCTCCAGCAGCAGGGCTGGGGCTGTCTCAGCTGTCTCAAGGACCAAGGCTATTCCTCCTTTCCTGTTCCTCCCCTTCCCTGTGTCCCCCCGTCCTTCCCCGTTCCCACTCCCCTTCCCGGTGGCTATCCGCGGTACCTTCGGAATCGCCGCCATCATCCGGCGCCGCGGTCCATCGCTCAAACCGTTCCCCCACAGTGCCTCGGTACGCCCCCAATCGGCTCCCTCCGTCCCGCGGCTCCCTCCCCGCGTTCCGCCCACCGATGCCTCCCGGAAGCTCTAACTCTCGGACAGCCCCCCGAGAACTCCCGTAGGCAACAACTTTGGGACAACCCGTGCTATCGGCGGGGCCCTGGTGTCCTAAAGGCGGCGGCGGGGAGGGCGCGGGGGTGCGGGCAGTAATGGCAGACACCTCGTTCCTGCCTCCCACACGCAGCGGGCAGCGCCGCCACACGGCAACGGCTGCACAGTGCACCCTGCCTTGCGCCTATCACCGCGGGCCCCGCCAGCCACGGCCCGCCCTCCGCCCGTCCTCGCACACTGATTGGCCACAAGACACGTCCATCACGGCGCGGCGGCCATGTTGAGTGTGGCATAGCCACGTGGCAGTGCTGAGCTCGCCCCCGGGCCCCGCCCCAGCGGGGTGCAGTGGCCACCTTGAGTGTGGCGTCACGGCGGCCATTTACTTAGGCCTTTAGTATCAGTTTAAAAAAAATTATTGACAATCACTAAATCCTAAGCGTAGGAAGGTTGGGCTGGCGGGGACCTCCTTCCTGATTTTTCAGTGGGAGAGGAGCTGGGCAGGGGGTCTGCCTGGGAAGAGATGGGCCTGTGGTCCTGTGCTCCCCAGGCCTGACAGTCTGGAATTGGCTCAGGAAAATCCATCCCGTGCCAAACTGCCTCAAAATGCCACACAAACCTTAATTTCCCACAGGCTCTTTTCCCTCCTCCTAGCTCCCGTCTCTCCAGTCTGGCTCCAGTTTCCCCCTTTTTCCATGGCAGATGCTCACTCTGGAGCCCACATCCCTGAGCCCCCTTCTCAGAGCCGTTCCCTGCCTGGCAGCTGGATTTTGTGTCAGGATTTCCTGCTCTGCTGACTGATGGCTGCTCCAATTGCTCTTGCTGCAGCTGTCAGAGCTCCTGACGGACTTTCTCCCTCCAGTTCATCCACGTGGCAAGTTCATTTCCTGCTCTGTGATCCAGTCCCGTCCTGCATTTCTGAGTGCCTGGGGCTCCAGACACACATGTGACACCCCTGATGTTCATCCCCTCTGCCCTGGGGCACGGAGGGGACAGAAGGAATGTGAAAGGACAAGGTTTGTGTCTCCACCTGCCTGGCACATCGAGAGGGCAGAGGGGATCCACGGCACCTTTGCTCTCTGCTCCGCAATGCAAGGACACGTGTTCCCAGCTCCAAGCTGTGTTTTCCTGGTGCTCCCGAGATGGGACAGAACTGCCCACGTGGATGTTATGCTGCCCTTTGATCCCACCTGGCGAGCCCCAGGCAGGGCCAGCCTGGGAATGACACTTGACTAAGGAGCACTGCAGGAGTCTGAGCTGGGTTAAAGCTGGCACTCCCACTCCAGGAAACCTGGGCTTCTCCTCCCATGATCTTTGAAGCCCCAGAGGAAATTGAGGAGGGGCTGCTGTGACTGGAGGGGACTGGCTGGTGCTGTATTTGTAGGGGAAGCTGTGATGAGCACCAGGATTAGGAGCAGGTCCAGGATGACTCCTTATTCCATGCCCTTATTCCAGTGCTGTGTGCCCATGGAGTGGGACTGCACCCTTTAATTCTCTCTGCACCTCCTGGGGACTCACCTTTCTTCCACCCACAAAACGTGGCTGAGGAGGGAGTGTTGCCCCAGGCTGAGTTTGGGGTACAGCAGTAACAGATTGTAGGGATCCCCCTCCCAATGACTTGTTGTCCTCTGTGTCTCCATGAGAAACGAGTCCATCTCTCCACTGAGGAATGTCTCTGACATCTATCATAGATGGATACATTTTAAAGCCAAAAGGGACTGTTAAATCACGGAATTCAGTCTCCTGCACGTCGCAGTCAATAGGTTTCCAGTGACTTATGGCCTTATGGAAGCAGATCACTCCTCTCTCGGTGAAAGCATCTTTCTCACAAAGGCTCCTGCTCTTGATTTTCCCTGGATACAAAGATAGTGCTGCTCCTGGCAGCTTGTTCTGGTGGCTGAGCATGCTCTCTGTTAGGACACAGCCCTTAGTTCCAACTAGAATGTGCCTTTTTTTTTGCCTTTTGCATCGTTTCACAGCCAGGAAACTGAATCCCTGTTGCAGCAGCACAACTTCCAAACCTTTTTTTGTGATATTTAAATGGAGAAGCTGAGGTGACTCGATGACTTCCTTTTTCTTTATCACACAAAAAAAAACCTCCAGGAAGCTTTTCCTCCTTTTTAAGGCTTCCCTGGCCTTGCCTCCACTTCTTTTCAGACTCATCGCATGATGAAAACAATCAAAAAGTGTTCAAATAGACTTTAGAAGAAAACCTCGTTCGCCTATTTCCTCCTCTGCCTTGTTTTCCCTGGGACCCGTGGGAAAGATCCTGGAATGCACCCTGACACAGGAACAAGGACAATATATGTATTTAATATTTGAAATAATGTCAGACCAGTCTCTGCCAGTCTGGGTTCCCTTTTTCCGTGGTGCAGGAGAGCAGCCACACAACCGGTGTGGAAGTGCTCCCAGATGCTGGGTGCAGAGCTGCATGGGAGATTCTGCTCATATCTACTAAAACTTGTTTAAATTTAATCACTTGATTAAAGACACATTTTCTTTTTTTTAGTTCACTGGCACTTCAAGGCCTGGGTAAAAAAAAACCAACAAAACTACCCATGGAGAAGCAGTTAATCACATCGAGGGAGTATAAATGAAACTATCAAAAATAGAAAGGCTTTCAAAATGGGGGACTAAACATGCAGAAGATGCCATTTCCCTGACTATCAGAGCAGAGATGCTCTGGAACAATCTCCCAGCCAAGGTTTAAACAGGAGGGGCCAGGATGCACCTGGGAACTTCCTAAACCACTGAACTTTGAGGGCAGAATAGGGGAAAATGGGCAAAAAATAGTGGAAGGGAAAGCTGGCCCCTCCAGCAAAAGGTGGAGGGCCCTCAGCCACTGTTAAAGGATGGCAGGGAGGATCATTGACCTCCCTGGGAAACATCACCCTTCTGTGAGGGATCTGCTCCCCAGGGATGCTCCTCTGAAAGGAATATTTCTGTAAGTTTAGGATTAAGCCTTTGGTTTTAAGGACTGGGTATATCTTTCAGACCTTACACTGATGCTGAGGATGTGAGGGTGGGGAAGCCCTGGCACAGGCTGCCCAGAGACGCTGTGGCTGTCCCTGGATCCCTGGATCCCTGGAAGTGTCCAGTGCCAGGCTGGATGGGGCTTGGAGCAGCCTGTTCTGGTGCAAGGTGTCCCTGCCCATGGCAGGGGGTGGAACGGGATGATTCTCCACGTCCCTCCCAACCCAAACCATTCCCGGTCCGTAGGAGAGGGAAGCGCTCACAGCGCGTGCGCAGGGCGGGCGGAGCGCCGGCTCCGGGAGAGCGGGGGGGGGCGAAGCGGCGGCACCGACACCGGCAGCTCACCGGGACCCGCAGCCTTCGCCGGGGAGGAGGAGGAGGACGAGGAGAAGCAGGAGGAGGCGGAGGCGGAAAGCAGCGGGAGCGGTCGCGGGTGCCGCCGCGGGGAGCGGAGCGAGCGCGGGGCGGCGGCGGCGGCTCCTCCATCATGTCGTCGGGCGGGGACTTCGGGAACCCGCTGCGGAAATTCAAGCTGGTGTTCCTGGGCGAGCAGAGCGGTGAGTCACCGCCCGGCTCGGGCCGGCAGCGGGGCGGGACGCCCACCCCGACACTCGCCCGCCCTCGGGGGGGCACGAAGGGACCCCCTCCTCATCCTCTCCGACAGCCTTGGGAGGGTCCCTGACACCCACCCACCCTCTTGGGGTCTGATGGGATCCCCCTCCTCATTTTCCCCCACACCCACCCACCCACGCACCCGCCGTCATGGAGGTCTGAGAGGATCCCCCTCCTCACCCTTCCCGACACCCACCTTCCCCTGTGAGAGTCCCTCCTCATTCTCCTCGACACCCACCCAGCCTCATGGGGGTCCGCGGGGTTCAGCTCTGGTTAACCCCCCACCCACTAAAGCCCATCTCCAGAAGCAGTTGCTGATTCATTCGATCCCAGCTCCTCTGGTTTTTGGGGGGCAGGAGTCTCAATCCGCAGTGTTTTCTGTGTATATACAGCGTTTTTCCATAATGGAGTTATGTCTTGGCAGAGCGACGCTCTGAATATTTAATTCAGTCAGTGAGGTTTTCTTCCCTGTCTTTGGAATGAAAAAAACCCCCAACCTATGTCTCCTCCTTCCTCAGCAGAAGGCCTCTATCTCCAATACTGCATTCCAAATCTTTCCCTTGGAAGAGTTTTCTGAAAAAAAAAAAAAAAAAAAAAGCAAGCTCCTTTATGAGATGCTTTGTGTAATCCTGGGTAGATGCTGAGCAATCTTTGACATAATGAATAGGTACAAAATATTTTCTGTCACAGGGCGGGGTATTTGCTCCCTCAGCCACCTTTGGTCCGTATGGTAGGAGATGATGAAACACTAGTTGGTTTTTGTTGGTGTGGTGGGTTTTTTTCGGCCAAATTACTTGTATGTTGGTGTTTCCTCACTCAGATGTGGATGAGCTTGGTGATAAGGCTGCTGTTGAAATTATTTACCTGCACGTTGTCAATTTCCTTTAGTCTGTTCCTTGAATCATTCTCTTTTTATTTTGTGTTTTTGGGGTTGAAACAGCTCTTCTCATATCAGGGATTCGGGGAGCACAAGTTCAACTTGATTATTTATTATTTTTTGGGTAAGTCACCTGATCTGCTTGGTAAGGTGCTATTTGGCCAGCCATTTTATGAGGATTTTGGATGAGAGTCATGTGTAGAAAATGCTGGGGGTTTTTTTGGGGGTTTTGTTTGGTTGATTTTTTCCCAGGTATTTGATAACAGGAATCTTAAATATTAGCAATGCATTTGCAAAATCCTTGGTTTGTTTACCTGTATTTCTGAGCTTCAGTATTGTGAAGCTTTTCAAATACCTCCATGGAAGGTTGTGGCACCTGCTGCAGATCTTAAATCTCAGCAGCTCTTCGTTTACACGTGGATTTCTTGTCTCTTCTAGCTGACATAATGTCAGATATCTGCTTCCTCTAGCAAATTTTTTTCCTTCTCAGCTAGTCATCTGTTTTTATACTGGAAGGTTTTGAATAATTCCCAGTCATAGCATCAAACCTAGGGAGGAGAGAAGGGATTCTGTGGGTACAGCACAGCGAAATCCTCCTGACGGAATATTCCCAGCCGTGCTACTGCTGCCTCAGCTGGGGCTTAGTGCTGGGTGGGAGCTGATTTGAATCCAGGGCCGGGCTGGCAGCTGCAGGGTGGGCTCCAGCCCTGCCTTTGTCTGGGATGCTGGGCGATGACTCCGTGCCGGCTCCGTGTCCGCGCATCCCGCGGGTGCTGCAGCGTGGGCATGCTCCGACACGGCGCTCCGTGAGTCTGCCTCTGATGGAGACACGTCCCTTCCTGGATTGAAGCTCTTCAGATGTCTCTGTCATGATGTCATTCCCTGTAATTTTTTATTTTTTTACTGCCCGAAGGATGCAGAGCTCTCATTCTGAGTGGCTCCTGGAAGAATAAACACCCTCATAATATTTGGAGAAAACTGCAGAAGAATCTGGTGTTGCAAAAAGGGAGCTGGAGTGGGCTCTGCTCACACCTTGTTGTTCTTTGTCTGGAAGGTTAAGGGAGCTGCAGAAATAAAAGTTTTTAGGGTAGCAGCTTTCATAACCCAGGAGATCTTTGTACAACTGTTGCACTGGATTGCTGCATTCGCTTCCTGTTTAGCTGAAAGGTTCTCTGCCCTGTTGGAAGGCCATAATTAAAGATATCCTCTTGCTGCTCGTGGGGAGGCTGAGTGCTCTGGATTCATTTACATCCAGGGACTTCAGGATGACAAATGAAATGGTACAAAGGGCTGCGATGGCCATTAGCTGCCTCAGCATCCAGAGCTGGCTGCTGGCAGACCTGCGCTGACTGTTCACAGCCTCGCCTAAAAACGTGTGTCTTGTGGCTGAGGAAATCTAAACTGCAGTTCCTTACTGGGCAGGCTTTGCAGCCCTTCCATGGGAGGTCTGGAAGCATCCCCGGGTGTTTTATTTCCATCTGAAAGTGGGACTGCACAGTGGATGCAGTGTGTGCTTTTCTCCGCTCTCCTCAGCCATATTGTGGGAGTTCAGTGCCGTATCCCTCAGCATTCTCATGGACTGCAGTGGCTCTGCCTCGTGCTGTTCATCACTAGCTGCAGATGCGCTTTCCCCTGCTAAGATGCTGATTTTCCTCGCTCCTCGATCCCCAAAATCTCCTTGTCTCTGGGGTTTGTGTCCCCCACGCCCCTCCCAGGCCCAGCCTGGGACTTGCTGCATGTGCTGTGGGTGCATCACGAGCCTGCAACATCATCCGTGCCCAGCCAGAAGAATCTTCTCCTCTCTTTCCATCTCTATTTTTTTAAACTTGTACAGGGATACAGCACTGGCTGGCTAGCAAGAAGGCAGCTTCACCAGCACTCTCCTTAATTGAATTACTTTTCTCAATGATTGAAGATTATACAGAGTTTAGCACTTTTAAAAATGCTAATCTTTGCTAAAAGGCAGGGAGAGCTCTGTGCTGACGGATTAGATAGAGCTATTGTGTGTGGGGAAGTATGTTTCTTACTGCCTTTGATCTGCTTTTATCAGGTGATTTTCATCAGTCCTAATACCTCAAGTTTAAGGAATTCTGATTTCTGGGTCACATCAGGGAGTGGACACATCACCTACGTTGGGGTAGCTTGCAGTAAATATTATTCACATTCAAACATTAATAACCATTTTAGTTCTGCTTTGCATAGGAACACCTCTACTTCTTAATAAATGGATTTTTTTTTGATTGAGTGGGCAGAACTGGATGCTGGGGCATCTCAACAGAAATATTTGTTCCTCATGTGAGTTTCTATTGCAGGTTTCATTGGCGAGCAGGTCTGAAGGGCACCGACATGTACAGAAAGCAAAAGAGCTCCCTGTTGTCTTTCTGCTGGCACTTCTGCATAAGATCTTGAAGGAAATTAGAACCACTTGTGTTTTGTTTTTTTTTTTTTTTATCAGGAGCTGAGATTTTTAATATTGAAAACCCACTGATAAGTGCAGTGTAATAACTTTTGAAATATAACTGTTTGGAAAGCACTAATGAGCTGTTCTGTTGCATAATGATGTTGGTACAGGCACTGCTGAGCAGTGTGATGTGTCTCATTAGATAACTGGGGAGCTGCAGGTGCTTGGTGTGTAACGTGAGGCTGGTGTAACGCTGCTCACAGTAGGCACGCACTCTCATCCCTGTGCTACCTAAAACTCCCTTGTTTCGAAGGAATTCTCAGCTTGACAAACTCCAGAGAGCTATTACCTTGTTGCACTGGTGGTTTAAAAGCGTATCCCCTTCCCTCCTGTTAATTTCTTAATGTTGTGGTTTTCCTGTGGCTGGGCCTCCAGATATTTGGGGTTCTCTTTGGACTGTATGAATTTTCCATGAGTTCTGAAATTTGGGCTTCACATCTGGAGGTGGAATATCAGCAAGGCATCCCAACAAAGGGGAAATGAGGGAGGAACACCAGGAAGCCTACATGGATGAACAAGGAACTCCTGGACAACCTCAAACCCAAAATGGAAGCCTGTACAGGGTGGAAGTGGGGACAGGTAGCCTGGGAGGAATGCACAGAAATTGTCTGAGCAGCCAGAGATGAGGTTAGGAAAGCTAAAGCCCTGATAGAATTAAATCTGGCCAGTCATCAAGGGCAACAAGAAAGGCTTTTGTAGCGATACAGGAAGACCAGGAAAAGTGTGGGGTCTCTCCGGAAGGAAACGGGAGACCTGGTTACCCAGGATATGGAGAAGACTGAGGTACTCAGGGACTTGCTTTGCCTCAGTCTTCACCTGGGTTCTTCAGGGGTCAGTGATGGGATCAGCACTGTCGAACATCTTCGTTGGTGACAGGTCCCTTCCCACCCGAACCATTCTGGGGTTCTTTCACAGTGCGATGTGCTTGGTGTCTGATCCTTCCTCGCTGTCTTGAACTCCACCATTTCTCTTCTTTCTCTTCTCCATCTCTGAAAAATCCCTTCCTCCAGCAACGTGTGGAAGAAGCACAGAGAAAAAGACATCAGTGTTTTGCGGTGCCTGTTCTCACGGTGCCTTTTGATCCCTGTCTATTTGTGGAAGCCTCTGAAGGAGCTGTGCCTATTCTTGAAAGGAGGAATAGCTGTGCCTTTCTGCTCTCTGCTGTGCTTTTCTCTCTGCATCTCCGAAATAATTTGTGATTTGGAAGGAAATGATCATCTTTTCCCTCGATGTGACATAATGGATTTTCTATCTGCAGCTCTCGGGGTGGTGGTGGTGGTACCTGGCACTGGATCCAGGTTCTGCAGAGCAGGTGTCTGAAGGCTTTTGCTGAAAATGTAAGTGGGACTAATGGAGAAACAAAGGCAGGGAAACTCATCTGAGGCCACCTTAGCAGGCGATGTGGCATTTGGGAATTATGAGCGCCATTAGCCATTTTTTTCAGCTTCAGTGATGGTTAAAAATCTGTCGTCTGTAATCAGCCTGTGAGGAAATAGCTGCTTTTTAGTTACCTGCTAATTTAGTCCAGATGTTTAAAGGCATTTTGTTGTTTTCATGCATATACAAGTACCTGTTGTGTACACTAATGATTGTAAAACCCCAAACCACCCAACCAAAACAAGCCAGCTTTGAAACGTGCCTCAGAAAAAACCACACTTTGCTGTCTCGACATGAATACCATCAGATTTTTCAAGTCAACCTCCAAAATTTACCTGTGAGGCCTGTAGCCTGTAAAAACAGTAACCTTGTGATGTATGAATGTTTCTGAACAGGTATGGAAATGCTGATGCATGTCTCCTAGTATGGAGCAAGGAAAAGACCTCCGAGATCATTGAGTCCAGCCCTTGGCTGATCAAGGACTTGATGATCTCAGAGGTCTTTTCCAATCTAGATGCTTCTGAGCTTCTGTAAAAGCACTACTTTGAAAATTACAGATGCCATCAAAATGATGACGGGTTTGACACGTTAATATAAATTATTTATGGAAGTAGTTTAAATGAAAAACGCGTGTCTTGGCAAACAAACAGCAGCCAAAATGTGGACTTGCAGTGAAAGTCAAATTTTTCAGGTCTCTTTGCTTGATTTATTTGCTGAGCTCACACGAAGTTGAAAAGCTAAATGAATTCTTTGTTTTCCCCTCAGCATAAACCCAACTCTTCTGGCTCTAGTATAATGAAAGGCCCAGGGACAGTGAACAATTCCATCAATTATTTTATATCAGATATTTTCCTTTTATGTTCAAACCATGTCCTGGAATATTTGAGTGATATTAACTGGAAAAAATGACTTTTTTGTGTGTTTCAGTACTATTTAGCTCTTATCCAAATGAAGCCTAGTGCATGACAATAATAAAAAAAAAGATAATCTGGGAAGCAAATATCGTGTGAAACTAAATGTAAATAAATTCGGTGTGAGCTCTGAGTTGTCAAGCCCCTTGCCTGCCTCTGGCTGCCTCCTGTTGGGTCTGGCAAAAAGGAGTTCAGCCTTCCAGTTGGGAAGGAAGTCCTTATTCAGCTGTCCAGCACAACAGTGCATTTAATTAATTTGACTTCTTAGAGTGAGGGTGTAACTTCCCTTTCCTTGTTCGCAGTTCGCGCGTCCTTTCTGCTGGACCGCTGTAAACCGGGATGGGTCTGTGCTGCCAGGGTGTGCTTTTCCCAGTCCCTTGGACTGCGGCATCCCAGTGTGATCCTCACTGGTTTAGTCACAGCATGCACACAGGAAGCTGAGGAACACATCCTGGGGTGTCTTGGAGTTTGACTTTTGAAGTATTTTTACGAAGGCAAACACAAAATCCTTGAGGTTCTTGATAGTGATTAGAACCAGTTTAAGAGGGGATGTTCTCCAAAGGCCCTCTCCTTCTCCTAGGGCATTTTTGTCCCCGCTGGCACTTCTTCCTTTAGTCCTATCACAGAGACCAGGGCTGGAAATGCCACTCTTTGCTGCTTTGGAGTCTAACTGGGAACTCCAGGAGCAAATCCTGCTTGACCTGAGCTTCTTCTATGCCTGCAGATGCCCGGCTGAGCACAAGGCACGTGCTGATGTCACCCGTGTCAGCTGCTTCCATTTTAATGAGCAGGGATTTTGGGGCTCACTTGGAAGAGTCTCCATGCCTTGAGTAGCTGCCAGTATCCCCTGGAGATGCCACCCAGCTATTCCAAGATTCGCAGGCTCGTAGTGTTCTCTCATCCAGACATGTGTAGGTGTTACCAACACACAGAATTAAGGCTTTGCTTTAACTCTAAAGCATTTTTTCCCAGAATTGAAAGGGTTGGGAAGGAATACTGGAGCAATACTGATGAGCAGTATTTGGTCTTCAGACGTGGCCAGAACCAGGTGGGGCAGCTAAACTTGCTAATGAGAAAATGTCCTAACTTTCAGTTGGTCTTTTCTCTGTTTTGAATTGTGACCCTTTGAACCTCTGTATATTAACATTTGCACCATATAGACGAGTGCCATTTATCCTGCTAAGTGACTTTTCTTTAATGGTTTGCTTCTTCAGGGGCAATCAGCAATTGCTGCAGAAAAAACCAACCCACTCCAGCATTGCTCTAATTAATGCAGGGGCCAGTTTATTCCATTCCACTAAATGCTTCCTGCTGTGCTTCCTGTCCATGCCCCTGTCTAGGTTTGAGTTACAGCAAGTTAATTTTCATAATGTTCGTGATATGTGCAACACAAAGCGAAGGGGGATTAAAGCTGGAATAGATGTGTAGCTAAAAGGAGAGGGGTCCTTGGAGGGTGCAGCATCCATGGCAAAGCTCCAAGCAGTGACTGAGGCAGGATTGACAAGATGCCTGTCAGTGTGGTCTTTGCCAAGGGGTGTAGGTAGCTGCTGCTGGAATTGGGAAGAGAGAATTCCTGCTAACAGGTTGGGGCTTTGGCCCTGCAGAGGCTCTGGAGCTGCACAGGAGTGGGCAAACATCACTGGATTAATGAGAGTGCAGAAGTGTTTCTCTGCAGCTTCCTTTTTTTTTTTAATGGAGATGTTGCCTTTTCTGGGAGTAGAAAACACTCATTCCTGTCCTCCTCTGCTGGTACAGAATTGGCTGTGAGAACCCTTGGTGTCAGTGACAGGAGGATTTTTTTGAATGGCCTGATGGAAGGAAGGCTTAGCAGAGAAATCTGAACTGGCTGAGCACTGGAATCATCCAGTGGATGTGTGAGGTGGTGGAGGAGATGGAGAACATTGTCTCTCAAAGGAAGTTCTGACTCCTTTTTGACCTTCCTTGGCAGCACTAGGCAGGTCTTCATGCTAGAGGTTTGCTGCCTTCTTTGTCTTGTCTATAGTACCTGTTTATTTTTTTCCCTTTCTGCTTCCCTGTGCTTGCTTCTGGAGAAGCTTTTGGGCATTTTGTCTTTGGCTCACTCCAAGTGGCCGAAAAGTCACTTGTGTCCACATAAAAACCAGGGTGACATTACTCGAGCTGAGCTGTGCTGCTGGTTTGGATAATGCTGGAGGTGAATCCTTCAGCAGAGCAGCTGGACACAGCTGGAGGAGGGGCTGATGGCTGAAGACAGTTGGAGTATCATGACAAGGAAATCCCAACCTTTTTTTTTCCTTTTTTTTCCTGACCTTGGAGTGCTTTACAAAGAGGTTTTCACAGGGTTGGTCTATTCCACTCCCTCACTTCCAGACTCACTCACTGGCTCTTGTAATTTCTTCTCAGCTTTTCCAGCTGCCTTTTAATATTAAATATTTATGTATTCACATCATAGTTAGGTTCCTATTCTTTCTGTTCTTCCAGCTTCCCATTTTTCTTCCCTAGCTGAGTTACGTTTTTTCACTGGACAGTCATCAGAGTGGCTTTTATCCACCGCTGTACCACCACTGTCATGACCGTAATTCTTTCACTTTTTTTTTGTTTTTAGTTGGTCTTAAACCACAGTGTGACTTGAAGAAGAGGATGGCTTTTTGTTTCCCTGACACTGCATAAACAGTAGGCAGATCAAACACTCATGTCCCATAAAATTGACCTCTTTATTTGGATGCTGTAGTGCAACAGCAGACTTGAAAAAAGTTTTTCCCAGTGAAAAAAGCTTTTCCAATCTTGACTCATCAGCTGGTTTGGTGTTAAAATATTTCCCCCCTCTCTGCTGAAATGTAAAGGGCTCATAGATTGCCTGTGTTTCTAGGCTTGGTGGACCCTGTACTGTCACAGTGAGTAATTTACAGTTAAAAATAAATTCCTTGGCCTTAGGAATTTTACATTTTCACTTGAAAATGCAAGAGAGATTTTAGGAAACTCAAAAGGAGCCTTGTGTGAATTACTACACATTCCCTCCAGTAAATCCTGCCATCTAGAGAAAAATTTCCCTGGGGAATTGTGTGGCTGATGTTTCGTCTGTGCAAGCCTTGCACAGCTGAGAGCGAGGCAGAGATGTGAGATCTGACTTTGCCTGCCTGGTTCCAGATCCCAGGAAGAGCAAAGGCTTTTTAGCTTTACCTTTTGGAAAGTGGAGGAGGGGAAGCAGTGTCCTCTACATGAGATGTTTTTAAGATGTCTCAAAACAGCTCTGTGCTTTCCCCTGGATTTGGTGCTTCTCAGCTACTTGCCTAAAAACGTGAGTCCAGAGCCAACCCTGTGGTGCACTTAAGGCTGGTTTTTAGGTAGGGCAGCCTGAAGACCCCAAAATATTTTCTGTGTGCATTTATACAATGAATTGCTCAAGTTAGAAACAAGTCTTCGAGAGTAAATATTACAATTAAATAGGAACTTAACTAGTATGTGTCCTTAATAGAAAGGAATTGTTCTTCTGGAAAATACTGCTGGAGGAGAGTATTTATTTCAAGATACTGTATCCCAGTTGGAGTGTAGATAATTCTTCTCTAAAGAATTTTTTACTCCAAACCCAATTTCTCAAATAACCACTTTATTTTTTTTTCTGTAGTTGAACCCCACAATTCTCTCTGAAATACCCTTTCATCTAGAAAAGATCAGAATAAAACACCAACAAAACTTGTTCCATTTACTATTTGGAACTAAATTTCTACCTTTTAAGGACTAGCTATTTTTATTTTTAAAATTCTTATAGATGAATGTCAGACCTTGGGTTTGCAGACCCTGCATGACCTCTTTCCAAGGCATTTGTGAAGCACAGCTGGGAAGGAACGGGTTTATTGTCAGCTGGCTGAAACTCCATGTGGAGAGGTCAGTTAGGAAGATTTTAGAGGAAAAGAGGAAGATTTTAGAGGAGAAGTTTCCCATTGAAAAGCTGGGAATTGATGTAATGGTTTAAGATGCTTTAAGCTTGGAGTTCTTAACTTGCAGCCCAGGCAGTGCAGGCAGCAAGAGCTTTGAGTGTCTGGTGGCCTCTGTCCTGCCCCAGTTCCCAAGAGGAAAGCTGGGACAGCTCAGGAGCAGAGATGTGAAGGAGAAACAGATAGTGTGGTGTGAGGACATGCTTCCCTTGAATCCTCAGTTTCAGGGATTTGTAGCCATGTGCTGCCTGGACCCATACAGGTGTCTGAGGAGCCCAGAGCCTGCA
>NW_024581881.1:0-47664 GCF_017639235.1 Corvus kubaryi | reverse complement strand
ACATGAGTCTGGACTTGACATCACTCACAAGGGAGTTATTACAGTTTGCATCACTTCGTGAAAAGGGATTAAAATGGGAGTGAGCATCCCCTTTTCCAGCCAGGGAAGTTCCTCCTGGAAGAAGAGACACTTGCTGGCTGGTTTGCTGCCCACAGCTGAGGGGTGAGCATGCCCTGTCCGAGGGGCTGCGGTCACTCCTGACAACCCAAACCTGCTGAACTAACACAGCATCTCCTGAGCTCCTGGCATAGCTGTGGATCTCCCTGTCCTTCTCCAAGGCTTGCCAGGATCCCGAGCCTGTGGTGGTGCCGATAGGCAGCACCCATATCCTGCACATAAGGCTGTTTTATCCTGCTTCTTCCTTGAGGGCTTCCCCAGCCCCAGAGCCCGCTCCCACCGAGCCTTCCCAAACCACAGCTGCCTCCCTGGCGTGCTTGGGCTGGCCTGCCCTTGGCCTTTTCCTCTCCAGCTTCCCACCTTTCCTTGCTACGAGCAGTGCGGCTGAGGAGGAGCCCTCGCCCCCTTCCCTGCTGCTGCCAGGAACCACTTTAGACCTTCTGGTGGGTAATTCTAAGCTGCACTCAAACCTTTGGGAGGATGGCTTGCCATGGCCCTTCCGCTTTCCCACCATGGACACAGCACTTGAGCCCAGCTGGGATCACTGGAGTCGCTGCCACTGTGTCACCTGGACCCTCTTTGGTACCACCAGGCTCGGGTTTGGGGATGGATGGCCACCATCCCGGGGCTGATGCCACCAAACCCAGCCAGGGCACCACAGGGATGTGACTTCCCACTGATTTCTCACCTTGGGGGAGCCACCCCTCAGACCTAAAGCAGAGGGAAGCAGACACTGGCCAATGGGAATTGTCACAGGCCGAATCCTGGCAGAGGGAGAGGTGGAGAGGATTCTTCCCCCGGGGGGAGAGCACGCCTTGTTTCATGCAGAAGAGGACTTGGCAAGCCTGACCTACATTTTGGATGGCTCTGGTGCAGCAGACTGGAAACTCGGTGGCAGCTCCAGATTAAAAAAAAAAAAAAAAAAAGTGGGGCAGGCTTTTGTTGGATTACGGAAATGATTAGCATGAAACACGATTCTGTGTCTTATTTAATTGCATTGATTGAATGTACCCCCCCTCACGTTTTGTATTCAACATGCTGCTGGATATTATATGGAAAGCAGCCTCATGGAGTTGAGTGTTTAGCCTAGCAGGGAGAAAAAGGTTGAGATTTATTTTTACTCTGAAAGCATAAAAATACATCTGGAATGAGCTCGCGCATTGGGTGCTCCCACTAAAACTAGAAGCAGCTAAACAGTGACAAGTGCCAACATTTCTGTTTTCATTGTTAGGCTCCGAAGTTGATGCCACAGACATTGAAATGCAAGATTAAGGCACACTGCTCCTTCTTTGGACACAGCCAGCTCATCTCGGTGCTGCTGTGGTTTGACGCCTCGGGCTTTACATAAAGGGGGAGGGGATGGACACAGGCATCAAGGAGCATCTTGGAGAGGAAAAAAAAGCAGGAGAGCCTCAAGTGCTGGGCAGCCTGAAGTCTGTGATCTCAAGAAGCACCCGGCTGTTCTCGGGGGAAGTTGTCTCTTTTGAAAACCGGTGATGTTTTCTGCTCCTTCCTCCCCCCAGTTCTTCCCAGAGAAAAGCGGTGCTGAGTGGAGGTGGGGACTACTCGCTCCAACACAAAGATTTCAAAAGGACGGGATGCTGACATCCTGAAGGGAAAAACAAAACCCGTGGGACGTTTCCTCCTCACCATTGAAAAGGTATTTGGGACTCAGAGAGTCTCTTGTCTCTCCGCTTTGTCTGCAGCTGAAGAGGGGCCGGGGCTCAGCCCTGATCTCCTTTGCTGGGGAAGGCAGTAATTGCTTTTCCAGCTGGATTGCCCGGCAGCATCCCCTGCTCTTCCCAGGCACCCTGTGAACGAGGAGACTTTATGGAGCTCTTCACGGCTCCTTTGTTTACACGCCCTGGGCACAGAGTCACTCAGAGGAGGACTCAGAGTCACTCAGGACATCGACACGGCCACAGAAACACGGGAAGAATTCCAGGTGCCCTTGCAGGGCCGGTGTCATTCCCTTTTAGACACTTCTGTGGATGCTCAAACACTTGGCTTCAATTTCTGGACAGAGCTCGCCCAGCACTGCAATCCTTAGGGACAGGGCATGGATTTGGGGAGAAAATGCGGCGTTTGATTTGAGGAAGAGCTTTAATGTTCAAATGAGTGATGAGACAGAGGGACAGGAGGAAGGAGAGGTGTGGTAGGGCAGAAGGGGAGGATGGTTCTTACCAGGGGTTTCCTCTGGTGCTGGGCCTGGCAGGGAGGACACACACAGAGGTTTCCCCCATTTTCATTCCATAAATGAAGTTCTGCTGCGGGGGCTGCTGAGGGTTGTCTCCAAAGAGAAATGGAATATTTTCCTTATGGTGAACCACAAGAGAATGTTACTACATCCTGCTTCTTATGGCTTATAAATAGAAGGAGGGAAGGAATGACTGGTTAACTGTGTGACCTCAGTTTGGGAGGAAAAAGCCTCCCAAGAAACCTCAGGAACTCACCCCATTAAGCATACAGGAAAATGGCACCGATCTGGCACCTTAATTATATGCTAATGACATCCGACCGGGAAGAAAAGCTTCAGATGTCTGAAGGAAAAATACCTGACTGAAAGGGGTTGTGTGTGCTCACAGGCACTTTCTGACAGCTACTCCCTCTTTCTTTTTGTCTTTTTTGTTTTTTAGCATTTAAGAAACAAAACAAAACAAAAAAGCAGACTGAAGAACCAGGTGAACCTTTGACATTTGTGTTTGATTTTCGTCCCCTAGGCATGAACTGAAAACAAAACAAATCCTGCTGCAGAGAGGTTTGTCAAATGTACAGACTTTCAATGACCCTTCTGTTCATAATGTTTTTCTGAGTGACTTTTAGCTAAGATTGCAAATGGTCCTCACCCATCACCTTCTGGTGAACTTGTCTGCAAAATACTTATTTTCCTATAAATTTATTTGCTCCACCTGGATTAAAAAAAAAATCAGCTACTATAAATATCAAGTTTAATGAAAGTATCCCCCGATATGTAATCCAATTATGATTATGATGATTATGAGTTTTTATTATTATATATATTATATATTATAATATATATATTCTATTTTAATATTATATTATTATGATTTTTTTTTACTTGCTGCTTTGTTTGAATTACTACTTCCCAAGGACTTTGCATTACACCTGGATGCTTCCAGAACCCTCTACTCATAGCAGAAGCTGATGATGACGGTTTTACTAACTCATGTTTACATCCATTCTCATGTGGTGCTGAGAATGGGACTGAAATTATACCCAAAAAAACCCAACCAAAACCAGCTCAAGAACGACTACTGAATGGTTATTTTTGCCTTTCGTGAGATGGGGTCTATAATTCTCAGCAAAGGCTGTGTGACAATCCCTTCAGGTTTTACCTAGGGTTTGGGAAATATCCCTGATACTTGTACAATAAACAGAGGGGGGTTTTCTCCTGGAGGGCATAAAATGCCTTAACTAGATTTTGTTTCTTAATTGATTATTAAAATGTTGTAAATTATAAATTATACTAAAAATATCAGCCTCATGTGTGTCACTGGGGGTAGCCATCATGGGACACATGAAGCAGGATTTTGAAGAGACACAGAAAGGAGTTTATTTCATTTACTTTTATATAACCAATGCTGTGGCCAGAAGCAAAGCCCCATCGATGTCAGCTTAGGTGCATCAGCTTTAATTTGAGATAGATTAGCCAAATCCTTCTGTTATTTGGGTTCACCTGAACAGGTTGGATTGAGGATAAACAGGACTGGGTCCCTCTGATACCTGTCAGGGCTGTCAGCTTTTGTCTGGCAAAAAAAGGTTCCCCTTTTGTACCTTCTCATATTTGAGTAATGGAACCGTCCCAGGCTGGGGTGGTTTTTGAGGTGCTTTGCTAAACAAAAGGCTGCTCTCAGAGGGGCCACCCTCTGCTCTGCCTCACTTCTGGCTACCCCTGCTCCATCTCAGCTCCTTGTCTCGGGGCTGGGACACAAATGCCTTCTGCAGTGTGTGCAGAGCCAGGCATGTTCCTCTCTAGAGGGGGATTCCCCTCCTGATTTTGAGCTAAGCAGCTCAAGGACAGGTAAAAGGGATAAAGTGGTGTTTTGAGGGTGAGGACACGAAGTGCCAGCAGCCCTGCTGGCTCAGCCAAGCATGCCACAGGTTAGGATGGCGATGAGACATCAGCTCTGTGAAATTCATCATCAGTCAGGCACCTTTTGTAAAAGAAAAGCTTCCATGCATTATTAACCCCTCCCAGACCTCACAGCAAGTTCCTCTGCGTGGGCAAGCATTTGAGGGCAGATTCTTCCCGCTGCCCCCATCCCAGAGGAGGCCCTCACTCCTTGCAGGCATTATTTATGTTCCTTCTGCAGTCACTGGGGAAGCTCTGTGCACACAGAGCCATCCCACCCACAGGGTGGCTGTCTCCAGCTGAGGATTCCCTGACTGCTGGCCATGTGCTCATGGCATCTACAGGAATGCTAAGAGGGAAAACGTGCCTGGAGGTGTCTGTGAGCACGTGTGGAAGTGTGTGGCCATGTGTGCAAGTGTGGCTGCACACACATGTCCACAGGCTTGATCAGACAGAGAGAGCAAGCTGATTTTGGGGCAGCTGGAGTCCCTGTGAGAGGGAATGAACAACAGGAGCTCCCATTCCATGGAGACAGGCAAAAGGGCTCAGGGAAGCTCTCCCCAAGACGCTGCTTCACAGCAGCACTGAACGCTCTGCTCCTCACTCACCTCTGCTCTAGAGAGCTGCTAAGTCTTTCCAGATGAAGGGTGTTTATTTAACTTATTGATTAAACCAGCTGCTGCCGCTGACAGGAACCTCACATTTTCCAGAGAGACAGATAGGGGACATGAGAACTGGCGATGGTTCCCCTGTGTCCCCCCTTCCAGAGGGAATGACTGCTCTTTGTGACCAGGCTTGTGTTACACCAGGCTCTGCAGCTCCAGGACCATGAGCCTGGAGAAGAAATGAAAGCAAGTTCTGCTTGAGGGAAACCCCTAGAACCTGGGTGGCTGTTTCTTTCTTTTTAACATGAAATTACTAATTTCCTTCAGTATGGAAACTGAGATGGCAACAGAAAACACAGCCACTGAATCAGCTTGACTTATGAAAATCTTTAGTTACCCTTGCCACATCGATGTGTTGTGATACACTAAACAAAAGGTTTTGGGCTTGAATAGAAGAGAACGTGGGCCACAAACCCAAACACACAGAATAAAAACTGCAGGATTTCTCATGGAGCAATGCTCCTGATCCCCACTCCTTTTGCTGATGCTGCAGCAGCTCCAGCTGCTCCATATCCCACATCACACCCGCAGCAGATGAAATCTGTCATGTGCTGCAGCTCCTCTGTGGCTGGATGGGTCCAGAATGTGTAATAATTTAATTCTGCCCACTTTTCCCTCGGTAGGACACTATATAACTCCCTCACTGCACTGCTGAGTTTCACAAAGCCCTCAGTTACCTCGGAGGCTCCTGAAACCTGGCTGAAATTCCCATCAAAAGTTCCTGCAGGGAGAAACAAATCAACAGGCAGACAGGCAAGCCCACCTCCATGAGCAAAGCAAAATAAATCCCACGGCAGGACTGGCGCAGCGCACGCAAACAGCTCCGAAGGCCAGCCTGGAGGAGACCCAAAGCCCTGCAACAAGGCACGGCCACCCCTTTCCTGTGAAACAACCACTCCTGCGCTTCCAGAGGGAGGCCCTGGGGTTGCTGTGGACAAGAGTCGAGCAGCCTGGAAGGAAATTGCCTCCTTGTTCCCTCCTGACAGGGAGTTAACCTCGGGGAGCATCCAGCTGAAAGCTGTGTGTTTGGAACACGCTCCGTTCTGCTAAGAAAGCACCCACGGGAGGACATCTTTCCTGCAGCTTGGGGCAGTCCCAGCAGCCCGACGGAACACGACGGCTGTGATATAGAAAAGATCCCAGAGGAAAAGATGGCTCGTGCTGCTCTCCCTGCCCACTGACACGCGGCACCGAGCTTCTCCTCGGGCTCCTGGGCGTTCCCAAGATTTTGTAGCACACCAAGCAGAGAGACAGCAAACAATTACTTTGCTGTGTGATGCCAGTTTATCTGTAATGCATCTAATTCTCTGAGTGTCCTCGTTTCTTTTTCCCCAGGAAGGAAGGAAGGGAGTTAGAGCCATGCTAGAAACCAGAGTGCGTGAAATGATTGAATTAGTGAGCAGTTTCAAAGTTCACTTCAGCAGAAGACTCACGGTGTTTGATCTTCCTTCCTCTGCCACCACTGGCAATAACCCCACTAGATTTGGTGGAAGCAGGAGCAGAGCTTCAGAGCTGACACCTCAAACAGCTCTGACCTAAGTTACCATGAGAAAATAGGGACAAGCCTATGGAAAACCAGATTTAACCCAGATTAAACTGAACAAAAGACATGGATTAACCAAAACACAGCAAAGCAGAGAGAAGTAAATGAAGGCATTGCACTGTGAATGCTGATGAAAATTAGGTAAGTTTTAGTCAAGTCTCACACAGGATATTTGAAAGCTTTGGCACTCCGTCTCTTGTTCTCCTGTGTGTTTTGATCAGCACCAATGTGACCTCTGGAAAAGCAGTCTCAGGATGTCCCAGTCAGGCTCAGGGATTCATTCTCAAGAATTTCAGTTCTTCTCCCTGCAGATGCAGCAGGCAGCTGTGGGCTCCCAGATGATGCGAGGCTGTTCACTGACAGCCCTACCATGGAATTGTCTGCTCTCAAAGATAACATCCACTTCTTCAAGCAGAGCAGGAAAGCAAAACAGAGGGGTCTTCAAGGAGAAGGATGTGGATCATCTCCCCAAAAAAACTGTCATATGTCACCAGGACAGACAGATAATTTTTTTAAGGGGAAAAGGCAGCAATTTCAGCATTACGACAGCTCCTGAGGCAAATGTCCTGGAGTGTACTCGAGGAACAAAAGAGGAAGCAGAAACTAGGAGGTGACTTTTGGATTAGCATTTTGGGTTTGAAAAAAACCTCACCAGCAGGTTCATTATCTCCTGCCCTGTCTGGTGGCAGCCACTTCCTTAGCTGGCTGTCCAAGATGTAAAAAAAAATTCAGGGAAACAGTGTGATTTTCCTGGCATTTAAACTATTTGGGGTTTGTGTTTTCTGAGCTATCTGGATTAGATAACAACCCTATCTCAGACTTGTCATTGCTGCTCTCTCTGCTTTGGGCAGCTCTGCTCTGTGTCCTGGCAGGGTGATGTGTTTCCTGACCCAATTTACATATACCACGTTGTTTAATAAACATTTAAAATTGTATTTTTGTATTTCCTCCTGCCAGTGTTGAAATGGATATGCCTCTTCTGAATGACAGACCCACACAGCCTTGAATTATCTGGGGCCTTGTTGACCCATTCCTTGCTGATCCAGAGGCTTTTCCTCTCAGCTCGATGGAACCTTTTGTTGTTAGAAGCAACCTGACTGGGCAGAGTTTTGTCGAGGAAAAGTGCCCTGAAGAGAATGTGGTCCCACCACCTTTTGGTGGCTTATTTCTAAATAAAACCTTTGGGGCTCACAGGCACTGCAGTCGAAACTCCAGAGCAGGGAAGGGGTTTGCCAGTGGTGTCCCTGAGCCCTGGCTCCGGCTGCCCAGGGGCTGGGCTTGTACCCAGCAAGGGGGTCAAGGAGTGAACAGCCTGGAATTTCACAGCAGTCTGTGAACGGGGACTCGAACAGATAAGCCAAGCCCTCTGCGTCCCTGGGGCTGGCAGGGAGATGCTCTAAGAAAAGGCTTCTGAAAGCAGCAGCCAGGAAGAGTTTGTGTGTTTGCAAATTGCCTCCAAGCCTTGTTAATCCCTGCTCAAATACGGAGCTTTGTAAATTGATCCTTCCTTTCTCACCAGCCTCGCTGGTCTGGTGTAAAGCAGAGCTCTTCTTAGGCAGGGCTTAAAGAGCAGAAGCAAAACGCAGCAGGACTTTCAGAGAAACACCAGCTTTCAGGGCTTCACCCTAAATCCAGTATTCCCCTCTGGACGTGTGCTGATCCCAGCTCGAGAAATTGGTGATTTGAAACAGAATCGCAGAAAACAATTGAAACGTGAACAATGCAGAGCCTATTGTTACTCACCCAGGAAGCACTGCGTGAAGTCACTCTGTCCCAGGGTATTTTTAAATAGCTCTTCAGTGGGTAGATGTTTTGGTTCTCTCAGGGGCTGCCTGAGATTCACCAGCAGTGTTAATTAGCTGCTGCTGAAGGCTGTGCAGTCTGCCATTCACCATTCAGGCTGTGGGCTCCATTTCTAGACTACCACACTGCCAGTGAAAACTCAGGGGCTATTTATAACGTCTTTAAATAGGCAAGTTTTCATGTTTCCGACCTCACTCTGTAAAGATAAGCTAAAAGGTTCGAGTTTCTGTCAAATCATGAAAATTTGCTTCTCAGTATGGCTTAAATGAATGCTTGCTACATTTTATTACTCCTATAAAATGTATCAGAAACAAGAGACAGATGTGAGCCCCCATGTACTCTCAAGATCAGAAAAATCTGGTTTTTTCAGGGTTTGGGGTTTTTCATAGAAAGCATCCCAGTAATAATAGCACATCATCCCCCAGGAACCTCGGGGAAGGAACAGATATGAGGCCGGCAGGCTCCGTTGTGGCTCCATCTGAACGATTTTGAGTCCAAACAGATTTTATTCCACAAACCTCCTGCTTCCAAGTGGCAAAGCGGAGCTGTGGCAGCCTCCAGCCAGCCTGGAAATTCATCCTGAGGAGCAAAGAGGGGGAAGAAAGCAAAGCAAAAAACCGCAGCATTACGTGGTGCAACCCCGAAGTCCTGAGCGAGCTGGAAAACCCTCACTGGCAGCGCTGAGCGGCAGTGAAATCCCTTATGGAGATGTGCCCTCTCCCGGCCTCCCCCGGAACGCCTGCAGGGACACAGGTGCACAAGAACCGCACAGAAAATCATTTCGGGATGCTTCAGGTGAAGCCGCTCAAGCAGCAGAGCAGACCCCTGTGACGGTGCTCAGCAGCGTGGCGGCATTTGGACACTGGCATAGCTAAAGAGCGAGTTAGAAAAGCAGAATGCATTTCTGGGATTTAATTCCTCGTTTGAACCTTCTATTTGCCACACAGAGAGATTTGGGAAGTTTTTAGAGCGGTAAAACAACTCATTACACCGACAATACACTGCAACTCTTTCCTCCCTTCAAGAGGAACCAAGTGTTCATTCCCAGTGTAAAATTATCAGTTCTTGCAGATCATATGGACATGGAGCAACAAAAATATCTTCACTACTTAGCTCCTTTTGCTATTTCCATCCTGTTATTTTTTCACTGAGAATTTTGACTGCTTTTCAGCAACTTTCTCTTTTTAATTATGGAATATATTTTTTTGCAAAGTGTAATAGACAAGGAACATTTTGGAGGAAAAGTCTGAGGTAATCTATCGGGGACAAAATGAATAGTTTGGGCATAAAATCTGAGCTGATCTGTAGGGAAGTGAATGAGCATTTTGAGGTAAAAATGAGGTAGTCAGTGGTGGCCATGTAGGGAAACTTTTGGGAGTAAACTTCAGATAGTGTAGAGAGTAGAGAATTAATATTTTTAGGTAAAAATGAGGTAATCAGAAAGGGACAGATAGGGAAAAATTTAGGGGCATAAATGTGAGGTAATATCCATGGTGGGGAATGAATATTTTGAGGTAAACTGAGGTGATCAGTAGTAGAGAGATAGGGAAAATTTTGGGATAAAACTTGAGTAGCTCTGTAAAGCTACAATGAATATTTTGGAGGGAAAATCTTATGTAATCTGGAGGGGAGAGAATGAACATTTGGGGGATAAGGTAGTTAATTATGGGGTCTCTTGGTCATAAAATGTACATCAAAGAAAGTGATTTGAGCTAGGGGGGAATGGGGGGCCCTTGGGGTTTGCCTGTTGATGGTTTTGGGGTGCTCTCTGATGTTTTGGAAGAGGTTCTGTGGCACAGCTGCAATGACAAGCAATACATAGAGCATCAGTGTCTATTTTTTTTTTTTTTTTTTAAATCTTCCCCATCAGCTGTAAAAGCTTCTTGCTTTGGGATTCATTTCTCCTCCCAGCACGAGCAGGAGCAAACCCTTGCATTGATTTGTCCCGCAGCAGAGAGAGGTCGTGGGAATTTTCAAGTAATTTCTCACTGACCAGACTGGCAGAGCAAAAGCCCAAAGTGTTCTTCTCTTAAGTGGGTGTTTTTCACTATGAGCTGGGTCTCACTGCCCTCTCACGGCTGGATCATCCACATGCAGCCCACTCCAGTGAGTGTCATCTTCCTCAGGTTCTTGCATGAAATTCCCAGTCAGAATGTTCTGGCCAGCATCTTTTAACTCCAGTCAGCCTGGAATGCTCGATTAACTTTCCTTTCTTAGCTCCCATCATTTGTACAAACCCAGTGGAGCACCAGCCAGGCTGGAAAATCTCCCTGAGGTCTCTATTGGAGAGTGGGAGAAATGTCTGTCCTGGCTGGGGTGTCCTTGGTGGGCAGAGAAATCTGATATTGCAATGCAATTGGGAATGGGATGGTCTGACAAGGCATGAACAGATTTCTGTGCTCTGGAGTGCCTTAAAACCTTTCCCTGTCAGGTTTTAATGGGTTTCTCCTCAAGATTTCCTGTGGTCCAGCATCCCTGGTGTCCCTTATTTTATCCAAAGTACAATGGTAAAGGATTGAATAACTGACAAGTGGGATCTGGATGAAAATGGTTCTGATAAAATCAGGCAAAGAATACAGTAAGAGAAAAGAGCATCCTTTCAATAGGTAGGGATGAAAATGCTGGGAAAGGGCACTTTTATATTTGACTTGGTGTCACTTCTCAGGGACAAAGCCCCACAGTGAGCACTCAGAGCAGAGGTGGGAAAGCCGGGAGCCTTCGAGCTCCTCATTTAATTTTCCTTTCCCGGGGAATGAGCGCGGCATCCCGGCCCGGTGCTGCCGCCCTGTGGACACCGTGGGGCACTGCAGGTCCGCATGGAAGCGACCCTCGAGGCTCCGCCATCCGATCCTTTGGGATCGTGGAGTTGCGGTGTTCGGGGATCCAAGAGCTGTCTCCCTTTGGAGCCATTTTAAAGGTATGATCCTAGAACATTTGGGAGGCTATCTGCAGAATTCCAGAGTTTGTAGCTGGATCTCACGCCAAGTGCAGCAGGCGGGCGGGGATTCTGACCCGTCCCGCCCAATGCCTTCTGCTCAGCCGGGCTGAGCTGTTGCTGGCTCAGGTTTTCCAGGGAACTGCAGACCACCGAGGACCGATGCTCTGGGAAGCAGGGGCTGGACTTTGCAAAGCCGAGGTGAACTTTGTAAGAAAGCGGGAAGGGATTTGGGCAGAGCGGGGAATGAACGCGGTCCCCGCCGGTGCCGCGGCCGGGACTCGAGCGGGGCTTTGCGCACCCGGTGCTGCCGCCCTGTGGGGAGCGTGGGCACTGCAGGCCCCGGCGCCGCGAGGGGCCCCGGAGGCTCCGCCGGGCGGGGCCTCAGCAAAGAACGCGTCCCAAAGCCTCCCCCCCTCACCGATACTGTGGGTGTGGGGTCATTCACAAGGACTCGGGGCTCCTCTTTTCCTCTCTGCTGGGATTCACTCCCTGGGAATGACATTTCTGACAGCCTGGTCCTCCCTCTATCTGCTGGAAAAGGGTAGAGGTGAATTCCAGAGTTCCTTTGGGATAATGGAGTTGTGGTGGTTGGGGATCAGGACAACGACAGGTTTATATCCCATAGAATTGGCTATTTATAACCCTCTTCCTCACAGCCCCACTGACGTCCTTCTGGGAGACTTGACGGAATTCCCTGGAATTCAGCTGATTTTACCCACCCTGAGGTGAGGCTCCAGTTGACACTTTAAAGCAGAAGAAGGTGGTGGCCAGACATGTTCCTGGCTTGTGGTGAAGCAGATGCTTCCTTCATCCAGGATGGCCTCACTGGTCTCTCCAAAGGGTCCCACAACCTCACTGTGGTGACTAAACCCCAACTATCCCAACCCGTGTTGGCTTTGGGATGGGGATATCCCTGGCACATTCCCTGCAGCACTGCTTTTCCCAGCACAGCTTCATCCCATCCTTCCTGGGGCCGGGCTCCTGGAATGGGGGGTTTGTGTTGTACAAGCAGTGCAGCACTGCAGGCCCTCCAGCCCCTCTCACCAGCCCAGCCAGGCTCAGCATCTTAATTGGCTGAATTATCTTAATTGCCCACGTGCTGGGAAGCAGCCATGCCAATTCCAGAGAGAGTGAAGAAGGAACAACACTGTTTGAGGAGAAACATAAGAGAACGGAGGTTTCCAGAGAGGAGTTTTTAGGGAGAAAGAAGAAAGTGTTTCTAGGTTTTCCAGCTGGGAAGAGCAGCACTTTCCGGGGGCAGTGGTGTGGGCAGGCAGGAGCAAGCCAGCTGATGTGGCAATTCCCATCATTCCTTACTGGCACCTCCAATAAACCACCCCTGTGGGGTCTGATCGCAGCGGGGTCAGGGTTCCCTCCCCTTTTTAGGGCATTCTCCCAGCCCTGGAGTGCCACTGGAAAAGGCAACACAAGCGTTACCTGACGTCTTCCCTGTGCTGTCAGGGCTCAGCTTTAGCAGGGACAGACTCTGGGAGTAGGAAAATAAAGCACCGAGGCCAGTGGGTGGGGTCCTGGCCATGGGTGCCTCCCTCCATCGCCCCCAAATCCTCTCTCGGCCTCCCCACGGCTGCAGAGCTGCTGCTGCAGGGTGGGAGCTGGAGAGCAGAGACCACAAAGCCAGCTGGAGCCAGGCCAGGCCTCAGGGCTGTTGGTTTAGGGTGACGCTTTAGGGTTCCCAGCGCTTGGAAGAACTTCTGCCCAGTCCCAGTACTGGCTCCAAAGCTTTATTGGGGGGATAAAGGAGGGGGGAGAGGGGCAAGGTCACTGTCCCTAGGGCAGGAGGATGCGTTTCAAGAGCGTTTTCGCCTCAGGGCTGAGCCTCTTGGGGAAGCAGATGTCAAAGTAGATGTAGAGGTCTCCCTTGCGCTGGGGGTCCTGGAGCAGTGGCATTCCCTCCCCTGGCACCATTTTACAGTACTTGGGGCTGCCAAGCAAAGAAGAGGCTGAGAGGAGCCTAGGGATGATCCCAACACGGGAGCCATGAGCCCCACCTGCAGAGCCCCACGTGGGTTTCTCAGGTTATTTCCTCCTCCAGCTTCATCCAGGGGCCTGTCCTCCTCTTCCAGGCTCCAGCATCCCCCTCATCCACCCACGCCCAGCCCTCTCCTTGCCTCTGCTCCCAGCAACATGGCCCCAGACCAGAAGAGTTGCCCACTGTGGGCATCATCCTCCTCCTGCAGCCCCAAACCTGCTGGAAAAGGTTTTGGAGCACCCCAGTGCTGAGGAGGTTCCTCCCAAGTGCCCGCTCTCCTCTGAGCCCCGTTTCCCCCAGCACTTACTGCACAATGTCGTTGATGGGGATGTTCAGCAGCCTCCCATCCAGTGTCCACACATCCAGGGTGCATCCAGTCAGCGCCTGCCGGGCATGGAGTGGCACCAGGAGCTGCTGCTGCAGCCCCAGAGCCCAAAGGTGAAGGTCTGTCCCCTCACTTGGCTCTTTACCTTTCCCAGGGGGATTGTGGCAACATAAAGGAGGTTGTTGTCGATTCTTTTAAACTTTGGGTGAAGCTTCTCTTGGACAACAAAGGTGATGTCAGCTGGAATGATGTTTGGGCCCTAAAATTGAGGGGAAAAAGATCATAGAATCATGGAATCCCAGGATGGTTTGGGTTGGAAGGGACATTAAAACTCATCCAGTTCCGCCCCCTGCCATGGGCAGGGACACCTTCCACTAGACCAGGTTGCCCCAAGCCACATCCAACCTGTCCTTGGAAACCTGGAAATTATTTTATAGAGGGAAAGCTGACACAAATTGCTGCTCTTTTGTTGCTGTTTTCAGCTGGCTAGAGAGAGGGCAAAGGTGTTTTCTTCCCTTAAGAGAAAAAGGAGTCTTTTCTCCAAGACTCCTGCTCAGCCAAGGACAAATCCAAAACTGTCTTTCTGCCAGGAAGAAAATCACCCCTTTCAATTATTTTTCTTCAACCTGTTCTAAGGAAAATCCAGGCAGGAATGGCTTCTCAGAGTGCTTCTGAGCACAGTAATGCTGAGTCTCTCTGTTGGTCATGCTGCTGAGTGCCCTCAGCAATGGGAAACCAGAGCTTCATACCATGGAAGAACTTTTTTCCATGGAGGGGGCAAAGCACTGGAACAGCTGCCCAGGGAGGGCATGGAATCTCCCTCTCTGGAGACATCCCAAACCCATCTGGATGAGTTCCTGCTCCAGGTGACCCTGCCTGGGCAGGGGGTTGGATTAGGAGGTGTCCAGAGGTCCCTTCCAAAGCTGACTATTCTGTGATTCTGTGCTTACCTGGTCTCCTTCCTTCTCGAAGGTGATCCTGGTGCCCCGCTTCCATCCCGGCTGCACGTCAATCGTTAGGATCTTATCCCTGATGGTGCTTGTTTGCCCATCCTCGTTCATCACCTGGGGGTGCACAGCGAGGGGCCCAAAGAGGGAGGGTCAGGAGTGCTCTGCTCACCAGAGGAAAGGGCCAGGGCGGGTTGTACTCCACACCAGAGTGGCTGTGGGTACACACCAGGATCAGATCATAGAATCATGGGATCCTTTAGGTTGGAAAAGACCTCCAAGATCAGAGTCCAACTGTTCCCCCAGGACTGCCAAGGCCACCAAATCACATCCAAGTGCCACATCCACACAGCTTTAAATCCCTCCAGCAATGGGGGCTCCACCACTGCCCTGGGCAGCCTGTTCCAGTGCCTGATCACCCTTTCAGTGAAGAAATTTTCCCTAATACCCAACCTAAACCTCCCCTGTCACAACTTGAGGGTGTTTCCCATGTCCTAGAGCAGGAGAAGCTCAGGGCTGGATCCAGGAGACTGGGACAACAAGGGGGGGGGACGCCGGTCACCAAGGGCACAAAAAGGAGTCACAAAGCAGTGTGAAAATGGAATGATGGGAGCCCAAAACACACTGAGCTCCTTCTCTACCCATCTCTGAGATCAGCCCTCACTTCCTACCAGCTCCCACATTGCCTCCAGTGCTGAATTCCCTTTGCCAAGGCAGGGGGGGGACATTGGTTCGGGTCCTTCTGGCTTTGGTGCTAATCCCTCCCTGTGACAAGCTCCTGGGACAGAGCCATCCCCAAATCCTCAGTGTCCCACACCGAGGGCAGAGCCCACCCCAAAATCCACCCCCTTCACCCCCACAGCCCCTACCCTGCGGGAGATCTTAATCTTCTTGGTGCAGCCATGGAACAGGTCCTCGAGGGACACGTAGAGATCCCGCACGATGGGGGGGTCCTGCTGCAGCGCCCCCCGGCCTCGGGGCCCTCCGAAGGGCAGCAGCACCTCCGAGCCATCCTCGGCAAAGAACTCTGTGTGAGGCAGCAGAGGGACAGCCCCTCACTCGGGTCAGAGATGGGGGGTCCTCCGGGGTCTTTACCTCCCTTCTTCTCCCGCCCGGAATCACCTGAAGTGGTTTTTCCCAGGAGTGTTTATGGCAACCTCGCCTCCCTAATCCCTCTTTTTGATGGGAATCGTCCCAGAAAGGGTCACAGGAGCAGCTGGGGAAAGCTGACAGCCTGAACATGCACCTCCAGGCCTCTCCCGCACGCAGGACTAGGGGAAGTCAGGATCTATATCCTCCAAGCACCGGAGGGAACTGAGTGGGCAGGGAAACATTCCTGGAAAGCTTAATGCTCTGAGGTGGCAGCTGCCATGGAATCATGGCAGTCACAGACAGACCCCAGCCACCCCCAAGTCTCCCAGCTTACCTGCAAAGGGGTTGTCCCCTCCAAAGAACTCCCTGAAGACTTTGTCAGGGTTGTTGTGGAACACATATCCGACGCTCCAAGGGTTGTCGCTCGCAAACTCCAAGGGGATGCCACCTTTGAGCCCCTCTTCGCCAAATTTGTCGTAGATGCCTTTCTTCATGGCTTAGGGAACAAGGAAGGTTTGGGAATTGAGGGAGAGCCCCAGCCTGCGATCTGGGTTTTGCTTGGGTGGAGGCTGGAGAAGAGGGTTCCCAGGAACAGCAGGGATGGACATGGGAGTGTGTGCCAGTTCCCAGCTGGGCTCTGGGTCTCAGAGCTGGTTCTGCCAGGGACCAGGAATTCACACCCCCTTCCAGCCCCTCCTGCCCCTCCAGTCAGTGGAAGGGGACACTCCCCACTTACGGTCGCTGAGCACATCGTAGGCCTCTGCCAGCTGCTGGAACCTCTTCGGCCCCCAGGGCTCCTTGCATTTCAATGGATGGTACCTCAGAGCCAGCTTCCGATAACTACGGATCACAGGATGTTTTGAGTTGGGAGGGGCTTTAAAACCCATCTAGGGACACCTTCCACTATCCCAGGCTGGACAGGGCTTCGAGTAACTTCCAGGCATGGGGCAGCCACAGTTTCTCTGATGAGCCTGTGCCGGGGCCTCATAATCCTCACAGGGAACAGTTCCTTCCCAATATCCCATCTATCCCTGCCCTCTGACAGGGGGAAGCCATTCCCCCTTGTCCCCAGTCCCTCCCCAGCTCTCCTGGAGCCCCTTTATGCCCTGCAAGGGGCTCTGAGGTCTCCCTGGAGCCTTCTCCTCTCCAGGTGAGCACCCCCAGCTCTCCCAGCCTGGCTCCAGAGCAGAGGGGCTCCAGCCCTCAGGGTACTGAAGGGAACAGCCCCCCACTGAAGGGGACAGCAGACACCCCATTCCCACATCCAGCCCGGGCTGCCCCCCCAAGCTGCCCAGACCCTTTTCCCCCCTCCCAGTCCCCACTGTGGGGCACAGGGGGAGGCGACGGACAGCCACTCACGGGGCCGCCCCGCTCCCGCCGCCACCCCCCGGGTCCCCATGTTTCCTCCCGGCCCGAGGGGAATCTCTGATGCTGGGGGTCCCTCACGCCTTCTTGATGTCGTCGGAGGTGGCGCCGCGGTCCAGCTCCAGCACAGCGTAGTAGTCCATGCCCATGGCGTCCCGTTGCTATAGCGACGAAAAGGCCTTCCGGTCGGCGCCGCGCGGGGCATTAAGGGAAACGTAGTTCTCCTTCTCACTTCCGCACTCTGCCGGGCCCCCCCAATCCTCTCCCCTCATTTCTTTTTCTTAAAAATCCCCAGATTTTCATGGAAACACATGTGTTAACACAGGTGTTATCAAAGCAGCGGCTTTATTTCACTCCATACTGTGATAGTCACTTTGACTGTGCCCCCTCTCCCCCTTTATTTATTTATTTCCCCCCACTACAAACAGCATTTTTTCAGCACTGGAAATAAAACCACAACATCATTGCAACAAAAGAGCCTCTCTAAATTAAAAACTAATCCCAGTTGTGTAGTAGGAAAAAATATGACCTGTTACTGTGTATGGAGCCTGGTCATCACAACAGCCTCAAACTTGTACACACACGTCCCAGGAAAATCAGCTTGGAAGAGCCTTTCCGACACGTTGCTCCATTATTTGGCTCCTTCAAACACTTAAAGGTCAGCAAGTTGGTATCTCCTCACTATCCCATCCCTGCAGCACGTGTAAATTTCCTTCTCCCAAGAAGCCACCTGAAGAAGGAAAAAAAAGCAGTATTTACACAAAGCGTTTCCCAAGTGACAGCTTCCAGTGAAATCCTCAGAGATGAGCTTTCCTTTTGGACTTTTGCAAAGGGAAGAGGAGGGGAATGGCTCCTGGAACAGCATTAGCAGGTTTTAAAGGACAGTTCCAGGTTTCACCAGAGCTTAGGGAGTAGGTGTGTCCTCACACAAGGGTTCTTCTATCAGATCCAAAGGGAAAATTAAGTGTGGCAAAACGTTTCTCCTGCTTTGAGTTGGGCAGTCAAACCCCGATCCCCCTGTGTTCATCTGAGGGGCTGTGTTGGGTAGGAGATGCACAGCTGGACTGTGGAGAAGGGCCAGGTTATAAACAAGGGCCCATTTCCAGGTTGAGAGTCCAGACCACACTCCCTGATCCAAGCAAGCACAGTGGGATGTCTGGAACGCACAGCAAGACCCAATTCCTGGCCCCAAATCCCCAGGGAACAAGAGGGGTCAGCAGCACTGGTTCTTTTACCCTCAGGATTGTCCCAGCACCCTAATTCCACACTTTTTATAGGAACACAGCTCTGCCAGAGCTGCTCCAACTCCACCATTCCACTCAGCTCCTGCACAATGGAGATAAAGCCAGGGAATTCCGCAGAGGATTGGTTTATGCAAAATATTAGGATTATTCAGTTAGAAAAAACAAAGATAAGCTCAATAGTCAACTGTGTGGAGGAACCTGCTGAGGTGAAAAACCTGAGCTAAGGGCAGCTGCCATCTGCCTGGCACCAGTTTTCCCTGCCCACTTTCTCCTCAGGGATGCCCCGTGTTCCTTACCTTGTACACGGGGTCGCAGTCGGCCTCAGTGAGATCCAGGACATAATCCAGGTCTTGCTGAACAATGAAGCAGGTGCCATCCCCTGCAAGGAAGGGCCAGCAGCCAATTAGTGAGACAAGCCACACTCTTCATTACAAACAGAAATGCTATTGGGAAAAGGCTCCAGTGGGTGAGACGTACCTTGGAGGCCCCGTTTTGGAGGGATATGAGGGATGTGGGGGGTGGAAATCCCAAACCAAAGGGGCAAGAGGACAATGCCCAAAGAGCACAAAGCTCCTTGATTTGATTACAGGATTTCCACGGGCACAAAACAGCCCTGGAATTACCTTGGCTGGCAATAAATCCATCTCGGTAGGGTAGCAGGGAAAGCACTGGTGCTCCTGACCTATGTATCACCTGGATTGGAGCACTAGGAAAAAGAGCAGAAACAAGGAATGAGGGTTGTTGTCCAGAGGAGCTGTGGTTGCCCCATCCCTGGAAGTGTCCGAGGCCAGGTTGGATGGGGCTTGGAGCAACCTGGGCTAGTGGAAGGTGTCCCTGCCCGTGGCAGGGGTGGAACTGGATGAACCTGAAGGCCCTTTCCAACCCAAATCATTCCATGATTCTTTCCTATGATACTGAGTTAGCAGGGAACACCAGTAAAACCCCACAGCTCAGTTCCAATCCCATGCTGGCATGAGGATCAGGGTGTCAGGATCCTACAAAGACATTTGCTTCACTCAAGCAAATGAAGCAAAGAAATGGGCTGTGTGGGAGGGGTGAATATTGATGTTAAGAAGTTTTCTGCCAAATTTATCTACACGTTTGTGTACAGAGATTATATAAATATAAAATTATACAGTTACATAACATCATACACACAGCACATCAACATAATGCAAGAGGCTCAGGAGCTCACGGTACAATGGGAAGTGGCACTGCCTGCCAGCACCCTCTGCCTGACTCTCTTTTCCAACCAAAACCCTGGTTGTTTGCCCCAGGCACTCACTCACTCACTTTGTGTTTCTCACATCCAGCTGGTAGATGTTCCCATCCTGAGTCCCTGCCAGAATGTAGGTGCTTGACAGGAATGTGCAGCAGTTGAAGGCGTCAGATCCAACATAGAGGAACACCTGAGGATTCGGGAACAAACCAAGTGTCAGACACATGGGACATCCAGGAGAGGGAAGCAGAACAGCTGCCACTGTTTATTTTTAAATACTGTCTTCCCTGTTCCCAAGTTAAATCCTGAGCCATTCTTACTCCTCATGTAAAAATCTATCCAGGAGAAAGGAGAGAGAGCATCCCTTTATTGCACCAGGCTTTGGCCTCTCCTCCAGTTTAGGTTTAACCTGGCTCAATTCCCCATCCCAGTGCTCTGGCAGTCCCAGATCCTTACTGGCTGCCTGCTCTGCAGTCCCACTCCTTGAAGCTTCTTGTCCTCTCGAGCCAGCAGCAGGATTTTCCCTTCTGTCCCGACCTCACGTTCACCTGACAAAAGGACAACAGGTAATGCCAACAGTGGCTACACAACAAATCTTGATGGGATCCAAACCCAACAGTTTGGATCACCCCTGCTGAATTGTGGCAACATTCCTCCAGACCCCAAGACACCAGAAAGGCCAGTAATCAAGCAGAACTCCGTGTTCATTACCCAAACTGCTAGATAGGGCTCAATTCCACCCAGGACTGGAGCGCTCTGTTCCTGTCCCAAGGTGGTAAAAGGGCATGGAGCAGCATTCCAGACACTTGGGATTACTGGTAACAAGCCTAAGCAGTTTGGGACAGGGAAACAAAGGGGAATTTTAAGGGAAAGCCCCTCACTGGGAGGTTTCTCAGGTGTGCCCAGGTTCAGGGAGTTGTCAGCAGTGCCCACGGCGACGCCGTTGATGGGAGAGCCACAGTCAGCGATGACGCCCAGGCAGGCAGATTTCCCACAGTCCCAGAGACGGGCAGTGCCGTCCCTGGAGCAGGACAGGACATTCCTTCCCCGATCCACGATGGCAGTGTCCAAAATACCTGCATGAAACCAAAGACTGAGTTCATACAGACATAAAAAGCACCCCATTTCCCAAGCTGAACTTGACCACTGGCTCCAGGCCACTGTCCCAGTGACAGCAGTCACACACCGACAAGTTGTGCCTCTAGAAAAAGGTGTCTGTGGAAGGCAGCAGCTCCCAGAAAACCCCACAGAGCGGAACCACCAGCTGGCACAGAGGGAAGACATTATCCATCATGTGATCAGCAACACCTCACCTCAGCACGAGCTGATGCCACACAAAATTAACCTCTAATCTGGGCAGAAAAGAGCCTGGCACTTTTAAATGTTCCCGTGTCCACCCCTGGATAATCCCAAAAGCAGCATTCCTGTTATCCAGCTACAGCAACATGCAAAGAGCAGTCTCTGCTGCCACTAAGATCCCTTAACTACTTTATTATACTGTGGGCTGTCAAATTCGGATCTGAAAAATGACAGTGTTTTTTTTAGCAGAGAACAGTCAGGTGGTCAGAAGATTTGATTGGCACTTTCCCTACAGAAACCAAAATGACAGGATAAGCCAAGCAAACAGACTGTGAGTGACTGGCAGCATCACTCTGACCAAGGTTCTGTCACACCACCTGGTTTGGTTAGGGGACACCTGTGCCAAAGCATTTTCAATGCACACAAATAGATTATAGAATGCCTTGGGTTGGAAGGGACCTTGAAGATCAAGTTCCAACCCCCAAATCACGTAAGAACAATGGCAGGTTTTGCACAAGATGGCTTTTTGAGTTAATCAAGTTTAGGGCAGCCAGCCATGGGGTTTATTAACCTCTCAATCAAGCCCAGCACCTTGTGGGACAGGGTAAGCCAGAGCCTGGACACAGCAGTTGGTGGCTCAGGGAAGAGAGAATTTGGGCCAGCATTTGGGGCATCTGATGCTACATTCCAGACATCAAACACAGAGTGCAGCAGGCTGGTGACCGAACATCAGCCCCGGCGTGCAAGGCAAGCACCCACACAGCAAATGAAGCATTTTAAGGGCTCTGTACCTCTTTTGTGACCTTTAAATGTTACTACACAGCTGGAATCTTCTGCTGACCAGATCTTTAGCTGGGCATCCATTCCCCCACTCAGAACCACGAGGCCCGATGGGAAAAACCTGCAACAATTCACATCATACACATGGCCTTCCAAAAGTCTCTGGAAAAACAAAGAACTACGTGCTAGTTCCATTGTCATCATCCTCGTGCCGAGCAGTTGTTGAGTTTTGACACTGGAAAACTTGGAAAAATTCTCACATGGGCAAAGGATTGAGCTCAAATCCTCTGGGTTTGCGTTGCTGGGATGGACTGGTCTGAATTTGGAGCAGTCAAAGAGGTGACTTTGGGCCTCCCTCTACCATTTGAGCAGCTAACTACATAGCAAAAGATACTACATTTGCTTCTAATTACAAGTTAAATGTCTTTATCCTCTGCCAAACAAGGAGCTGACAGGTCAAGCTCCACACGAAGGAGCTTTCCCCCTTTTCTGGGAAGGCCACAAGCCAGGATGGAGGTAATCCAGCACCGAAAGCTTTTTGTCCTCCCCTCTTCTCTCCTTCATAAGAAATTCATAAGTGCTTTTACCATGCAGGATAGGGGCTGTCAGTGACCTGTTATTCCTAAGCACCTCTCTGAGCAACATCCCCCTTGGGAGAAGCCACCTTTTCCAATAGATTTGACTTAAAGCCTCCAAGATGCCCAATTTCAATTAGCTTCTCACTAAGAAGCCAGATTCTTCACAGGGTGTGAACAGCCTGACCCATCATGGCCACAGGACTTCAGGAATGTCACAGACAACACAAAACATCCAAGCCAGATGCTCTTACTCTTATTTCTCCGTTCGCAGCCTGCCAGATTTTCATGGTCCCATCCGTGCTGGTAGACACACCAAGTCCTCCACCACTGGAAATATCAAGGCAGGTAATCTGCAGGAAGGTAAAAGCACCAAGAATTAGCTTTATATAATTCTGTATATAAGTATATCTGCTCAAGAGCCTAATTCTGTACGGGGGAGACCTGCTAAGTACACTCTCTGCCTGTGACTCTGCAAGGCAAGGAGAAAAAGGAATGCTCAGGGAGAAGCCTGCACAAGCAGCAGTTGTATTCCAGGTTTATCCCAGGTTGAAGAGAAATCTGGACTTTTCTAGCAGGTCCTGTAAACAGATGAGAAATAAGAAAAGAGCTCATGATAACTGGCCCAAATCACAAGCCACCGTTTGAGATATTTATGAAGCCAAATTCACAGCCTAAATTTGCTGAAACACTGAATCAAAACAAGTTCTTCATACAAGCTTGGGGCCCCTCAGAAGGAGGACACTGAGGGGCTGGCAGGAGGGGGCAGGAGGGGGCAGCCGGGGGGGGCAGGGTCGGGCTCTGCTCCCAGGGAACAGGGACAGGAGGAGAGGAAACGGCCTCAGGCTGGGCCAGGTTGGACATCAGGAGGAATTTCCTCATGGAAAGGGGTTTTAAACACTGGAAGGGGCTGCCCAGGGAGGTTTGGAGTCCCCATCCCCGGAGGTGTCCAAGGAAGGCCTGGACGTGGCACCCAGTGCTCTGGGCTGGGGACAAGGTGGGGATCAGCCACAGCTTGGACTCGATGGTCTCAGAGGTCTTTTCCAACATTAGGAATTCTGTGATTCTGTGAGTGGCATTTGCATTGCGTTTCTGAATTGCATTTGCAGGCTGCGGATGGGGAAAAAACGCTACAGTGCTAAAATCCATGGACAGGAATAAGAAGTGCAGATGCACCGTGAGAAAGAAGACCCTGTCCCGGCTCCAGCCAGGACACGGTTAAGTTTTCCAGCAGCAGGAGGGGCAGAGCCAGGAGCCGGATGTCCCCCGATCCCACCTCCCCGTGCGGCGGCGGCGGGAAAAACTCCCTTCTTTCCGGCTTTCCTTCTATCCGGGCGGGTCCCCGCGGTCGCTCCCTGTCCCATTGCTGTTCCCTGTGAGTTGTTGGCGCCTCAACCCCCGATCGCTGCCTGTGGTGCCTCCGGTTCCCCTCTCCAGCCTCCCGCGGGGGAGCGCAGGGAGCGAGCGGCGCGGGCCGTGCCCGTGGGAACGCTAAATTCGGGAATACCATTCCCAAACCACCACCGCCGAATCCGGCGCCCATCGTGCGGCACCAAGGCTCGAGATCACAACAGCTCTGCCCGCAGCCGGTTGGAAGCAAGTTTGAGCTGAGTGTTTGGTGTGTGAGGTACAGCCGCAGGGCACGATGTGGCTTAGTCTGCCCTTAGTGGAGTGGTGCCTATACAGGTTTATAATTCCCTGTGTGGTCCTGATAACGCACTTTCACAGTTTAGGGAGATGGTTCAAGATTTTTATGTACGTGGGTTATGTGGTATCAACTTGTGACGTGATATACTACCTCCAGGAGACCATTAATAATCGTTCCCAGTCTGGGGGGGGAACAGGAGACGATGATTTCCACAAGCCTTTCATCTCCTTTTACTCCTTCAAGCCTCTTATAGCAGCTTTTGAGGATTCTGGACTCCCTCTGAATACTAAGGAAGGCATATTCCTGTTGCCGTGTCTGATATATCTCCTCACTCTGGTCTACATCATCTTCAGAGTCACAAAAGAGATTATTAAGAAATTCTTTCAGAGGTCGGATGATGATGAGTGGCACGGAAGGTGGGAGAAAATCGGCCAGGTTTTGAAGGAGTATTCATCTCCAGTGGTTTGGAAGTTCACCCCTGAACAAATACAGGACCCTGTTAAAGTGGCAGAATATCTGAAAGAGAAGCGCTGTGGTGGTTCCAGGGAGGAGCAACTTACTGCACTGTGCTGGGCCCTGGCTACTCTTTATCGGACACTGCTGGATACCAGCCAGTCCCCTCAGGAGGAAGAGGAGGAGGAGGAAGAGGAGGAGGAGGAGGAAAACAGACCAACAGGCACTGTAGCCACTCAAACTGCAGCTGCACCAGAGGAACAACCCATGCCAGGAGCAGTCGCTCCTAAACAGAACACACTCACATCCAGGCCCAAATTAGTTTGCTTAGTGAGGGATGAAGAGGAAACAGCGTCCTCAGAAGAGGAGGAAGAGGCAGAGCCAGAGATAATGAGCAAATCCCAGCGTAAGCTGCAAGAAATCCGACAACGATTCACCCGCCTTCCGGATCAGTCCCTACTGCTCTGGCTGTACGACTGCTGGTTTGCAGGGGCCAATGTGGATGTATTCCTAAACAGTTATGAAGCCACGCACCTGGGACCCCTGTCCCGGGATGTGGCCATTGACAGGAGGCTTGGGAGCGGGCCAGGAACTCTCAGCCTCTGGAGGCGACTCGTGTCAAGTGTGAGGCTGGCGTACACCGCGGACGAGGTGATCGTGTACCGGGACAGGTGGAACACCAAGCTGGAAGGTGTTCACTATCTGACAGAATTAACTATGGTGGACATACTCTACCGGAATACACGGAACACGCAGTTCCTCGACAATCCGGACGGAGCCTACTGCACCTGGCGCATTTGGGCGGAATTTAAAAAGAGTGCGCCACCGTTCTATGCCAAGGCGCTGTCATCCTTTACATGGGATAGGGACCTAAAGGTGCTGAAGTTAAAGGCCTACATCTGGGACTATAGACTGAAACCCTCTTCCCCTGCCACGGGACAGCTGTGTGGAAATACAGCCCAAGGAAAACAGAGCCTCCAGTGATGATCCCTGCACAATATGCCACGAGGAGCTAAGCAGAAACACATGTGAACTGGAGTGTGGGCATGAATTCCACAGGGAGTGCATCAGGACGTGGCTCCAGGAGCATTCCAGCACCTGCCCCATCTGCCGTGACTATGCTGTCTTTCCTACAGACGTCCCTCAGCGTCCTGCATGGAACAACTCAAAACGTTACAAAGCCAAGGCTTGGAAAAGATCAGTGTTTTAGAAGAGCTCCCAAAGAAAAGTGTTGAAGAGACCAAGGTCTTAAAGAACAGACTGGATTGATTTCATAAGGCTCAGAAGTACAAGTAAAAAAACGGCAGCAGGAGAAAAAAAACCCAAAAAACCAGAAGAATTTAAAAGTTTAAAAGAACACAGCTAAAAAACCCTGGATACCAATGAGAGGGATTGGAAGACCACTGATGACAAGGAAACACAGTATGATGGATATAAATATCTATCTTGAGACATTTAGGAGGGACAGCCTTTGATTAAGGGAATGATTCCTGTGCTTTTGTGTGTATAGTTGGGCAGTGTGGGATCTGGGCATGAGTAGATGGGATAGACTGAGGGGTGGGGAATGTCCTGGTTCTGGCCAGGAGAGGGTTAATTTTTACAGGAGCAGGGAGGGACACGGGATGGGATATTTGGGATATTCGGTGGTACCTTCTAGGGGTTCTGGGTTCCTTGTGGTTTCCCTGTCCTGTTTTGTTAATTAATATTGTTGCTACCGTTTATTTTCTTATTCCATTGCTGTTCTCAGTAAATTGTTCTTATCTCAGCCCCTGATCTTTGTCTTTTGTGCCTCCAATTCCCCTTTCCATCCTGCTGCAGGGGGAGGGGGGAAGGAGTGAGTGGCACGTGGTCCAGGGTATTTCAGTGGGAACGCTACTCCTAAACCACAAGATCCCAGTTCCATCTCCATTCCAGCCCCTCACACACGAATCCACACTCCAGGCCACCCCTCACTGCGAGGACACCACACACAGGGATGTGAGATTTACCAATCACACCCAGAGATTGCCACCTCACAAGGCTACTCACACTTTTCTGATGAATCCTACAAAAACTTGTGTATGGAGCCAGGAACTTTGTGGACACATTCTCGTGAGGACAAGAAATGAGGATGCTTTTCTAGAGAAGGAAAGAGAGGGGGAAGAAAGGAATTAGAAGTGCTGTTAGTCCTGAAACAGAGGTTGCCGAGGTAGAACCGTGACCTGGACCCAGCTGTAGGATCCCAGAGCCTGAAAACTGATGGATGGGTCAGTGTGGGGCTCATCTCCTCAGGATGCAGGTGGGAAGGGATGGCTGCTGCAGCCTGGCCAGCCACGGCCCTGTGGGATGGTAGGGACCAGCTCCAGGGCTCAGCGCAGCCGGAGGCTCGGGATGGCTGGGCGGGACTGTGCAGGTACTGGGTGACAGCTTAGGCCGTCAGAGTGGCTCCCCTTTATGCACGGGGTGGTCACCAACCCCTCTCCCCCCAGCCTTGGCACCTTGGTGACTTCCCCGACCACGAATCCCTCGGAGGCCACGATGTCTGGGACACCATCGGAGCTGAGCCCGCGCCGGGTGACACTGCCGTACAGGGTGGGCTTCCCTGGGGGACAGCAGCCGTCAGCCCCAGCACCCTCACAGCCCACGGGGACCCCAAACGTCCCCCACCCCTCCCAAGTCAGAGAGACCCCAACCACCCTCACCTCCTCCTCACCCACAAGGAACTCAAACACCCCCATGCCCTCCGAACCCACAGGACCTCCAAATGACCCCACCCCCTTTAAAACCGAAGGGACCCCCGAACCACCCCAGTCCCTTTTAAACAAGGGACCCCCAACCACTCGCACTCCCGTTTAAACCACAGGGCACCCCCACCCCACCAGCCCCTATTCCACAGGGTCCCCCAGCTACCCCCACCCGTTTCTGCACCACAGGCTTCTTAAACACCCCTCACCTCCAGAACCCTCTCGATCCTCCCCGATCCCCTCTTATCCCCACGGTTACCCCCGAGGCCTCTTCAAGCCACTCACCGGTGCTGCGGCAGCTCAGCCAGGCCTCGCCCTCGTCCCTGCTGCAGAGAGAAGCGGCCGTGAGCGGGGCAGGGACAGGGATAAGGACAGGGACAAAGAAAGGGACCCTTCCCACCTCAACGCCCGGCTCCAGTCGCTCTGGATCCGCAGCGTCGCCGCCATCTTTACCGGGGTAACTGCACCTACTTCCGCCTCCTTACTTCCCGTCGACCGTCGCGCGACCGGAACGGGAAGAAGCCCGCCAATCAACGAGCGCCGCCGCGGTCACGCCATGCCCCGGAAGTGCCGTGCCGGGCTTCCGCCTTAAAGGGGCCGCGCTGCGCTGGTACGGGGGGTGTTTATTGGGGGGGGGGGTCGGGGTCGTGGAGGGTGCTGGACATCTGTGGGGGAACGGGGACCCTCGGGAGGTGAAGGGTGGGGGTTGAGGAGGCGGTGGGCACCCGTGGCTGGGGTAAGGTGTACGGGGAGGGTGCACGGAGAGGCTGCTGAGCTCCCCAAAAGACACGGCCACCTCCCTCGTGCCCAGCTCTCCATGGCGAAGGCCGGGCACGCCTGGAGCCGCGCGGCGGCGGCGCAGGGCGAGGCTGAGGAGGGCGAGGATCCCCTGGACGCCATGATCGCGCGGACCGGCTGCCTGGAGCAGCACCGGCAGCTGCAGGAGTGCATGGCGGAGCGGCAGGACTGGCGGCACTGCCAGGAGCAGCTCCGCGCCTTCGGGGCCTGCATGGCCCGGCGGCAGCAGCGGGAGCGCGGAGCGAGCCCAGCCCAGCCCACGGACTGACAGCGCCCGGACTGCCCCACAGGAATGCGGGCGGCTGCGCCCTTCGCCCCGTTTCTGGTGCTGGGAAATCCGTGGGGAATTGTTGGGAAATTTAAATCTGGAATCTGTCGTCCCTCGGCTTCATCTGTGCCAGTGGGAGAACTGGAAGTTGGGGGGGGGGGGGGGGGGCGGGTTTGGAGGATACAGCGTCAAGCTGTGCCACGGTAGGTTCAGGCTGGACATCAGGAGGAATTTCTTACCGGAAGGGGGTGTTAAACATTGTCAGGGGCTGCCCAGGGAGGTTTAGAGTCCCCATCCCTGGAGGTGTCCAAGAAAAATGGGATGTGGCACTCACTGCTCTGGGCTGGTGACAAGGTGGGGATTGGGCACAGCTTGGGCTCAATGATTCCAGAGGTCATTTCCAGCCAAAATGATTCTGTGGTTGGGGACTTCTGGCCCAAAATACCCCAATCCAGGAGCATTCACAGCACTCAGGCTGAGTCTTGGCTCCAGAACAGTTCTCTGTGCCATCCTAAGGCTTTTGTCAGTAGTGATAACTTCATGTCCCACAGGATGGGATTTTTGGGGAGGGGATTTATCTCCTGGGAAGCCACAGAAAAATTTGGAATGGGAGAAAAATGGATTCTCATCTGACCACCACTTACTGGCAAATAAGCCAAGAGAAAGAGCACCCATGGCTTTTGCCAGAAGGAACATTCCAGGCTATTTGCCAGGGCTGTGGGTGCTGGGAATGCCGAGGGGCTGGGTTCCAGCACTGCTGGCCAAAAATCACAGCGGGCATGGAAGCACAAGCAACACCTGGACAGCCCCGGTTTGGGGGAGAGTGTAAATGAATGAGTTACTTTCTGTCTTTTTCACGAGCCACTCCGTAGAAAGGGAGAAAAAGCCTCCAAACAAACCAGTTTCTGGCACAGTTTCTCTTGGCATCCATCAAATTTGGTTGTAACAATTCGTGGGATTGTTGTAGCACAGCATTATTCACTCGCAGAGATTTCTGCAGAAACCCCCACCTATCAAAAGGAAAATAGGCAGGTATTAAAAAAAAAAACAAAAACCAAAAAAAAACCAAAAAAAACAACAACAAAAAAAAACAACCTGAAGGAAAGCAAACCCACATTCCATTGTGGCACCTTTGCTCCCAGTACAAACCAGTCAGATATAAATGCATTATTTTTTTTATTGGGACAAGCTGGTTGCTGACACTGGGAATTCCTTCCAATTCACCGAGTGATCAGTAGGAAGCATAGGAAGCACCCTCTGGAGGCTGGAACAGCCCATGGATGGCACCTTGTTCCTCACCTCAGGACATCTGTGCCAGCAGCTCTTCCAGCTGTGGTCGAGACTTCAGTCGGCTCTTGAAATCGGCTTCCGTGTGCTACAGAGGGAGGGAAAACCACCACAAGTGAGGATCACGCAAACCCTTTCCCAAAGACAACCCCTCGAGAGTGGAAAAACTAAAGGCTTAAATGCCCACTGCACCCAGGGAGTGGAAAGCCCCAGTGGGAAGTCACTCAGTGCTGGAAAACCATTGGGCTTCCAACAGAAAACAAGTTGAATGCTCCTCCTGGAGCGAATTCCATCAAAGCAGGGCATAGCATTTGGGATTCCAGTCCCAGCCTTGCTATCAACTGCTCCATGATGTTCCTGGGGATTCCCAGAGAAGAGGTGGAGAAGCACTGCTGAAGTGAAATGTTTCCTTAAGGCTCACACAGGGAATCTGTGGCAGCAAAGGAAAGGAACCTGCAACTGCCCTTTCCTACAGATCCATGGGAGGGGCTGGGAAGGCACTTCCTGTGGCACTAATTAGAGAAGGCTAAATGGGAAATGAAACACTTACTGAGAATTAGGAGCAATGGATTTTCATGGATCAGGGATTGCCTGGCTCTTGGGGATTCCTGGTATCCCCAAGTCTAGAGCAGACAGTAGGCTCGGGACCAGGTTTGTGCTCTCAAAGCAAATTCATGGCATGGATCATCTCTGCTTCCAAAAGGGAAAGGCACTGGGAAATGTAAATCTACCTGTTTCACTAACAGATGGACCCCCTCAGGCTGGTTACTCTGAATGATTTCCAGGAGTATGGGAGCAAACGTTGAACTCAAACCACGGATCTGAAAGCAGAAATGACAGAGCTGCAGGAGAACAATCCCAGGATAGTCTGGGTTGGAAGGGACCTTAAAGATCATCCAGTCCCACCCCTGCCATGGGCAGGGACAACTTCCACTATCCCAGGTTGCTCCAAGCCGTGTCCAGCCTGGCCTTGAACACCCCCAGGGATCCAGGGGCAGCCACAGCTGCTCTGGGCACCCTGTGCCAGGGCCTCCCCACCCTCCCAGGGAACAATTCCTTCCCAATATCCCATCTAACGCCGTGAGTTTCTCTGATGACTCATCCCTAAACATGACTTTTCTACCCCTCATATCAATTATTCTGCAGAAAATAGATCTTAAATCTTCTGCCTGAAAAACAGAGCCAGGAAACCCTTCTGGGCTTCTAGTTCAGGAGCAACACTCAGCAGAAAATGTAATTAGACTTTTTGCTTCCATTTATGCCCAAATGATGCCTTTCATCTGTTAAATGTTCGAGGGGTTTGGGGAGCCTGTGATGGGAAGTGCTGCAGGAGAGGCCCAGCGCTGTCAGCAAATCCCAGCTCCTACCTGGACAACCCTCTGGTGGGTGGTCAGGACTGCATCCAGCTGCATTTTGGATCCCCTCTCTTCCAGGAACAGCACCTCATTGGTTTTGGTGGGCATGGCATAGCTGCAAAAGCCAGAGGGCAGTGCTTAGGACAGGCAGGATATCTGCACTACTTTACAGGGATGAATCAACCTCCACAGCAGAGAATGGGAAAGGAGATTAACTTTTCATGGGAAATTAATTATGCAAAGGACGTATCTTGCAAATCAGATGCTGGTAGAGGCCGGCTGTTTTGCTGGAAGGAGATAAGGGGGAAGCTCTGCAGCACTGCTGCCAGCAAAAACCTGGATTAGCTCTGAACACCAGCCTGAGAACTTTTAACTTCTTCATAGTTCAAGGAAAGCAAGAGTTCTGACTTATTTTGTCTTTTGGGACAGAGCTAGAAACTGCTGCTGCAATGCACCACTCAAAATACATTGTTTACAGCTCAGATTTAATGGGAATGTGACTGGGAGTGGATCAGACTCTGCCCCATACTCAGAGACCTCAGCCTCCTCATCCCTATTCCCACAGCTACATCCCAGCTCCATCCTCCTGCCCACCTTTTCCCCTCAATTTCCAGTCTGAAGGGCAAATCCTTTCTTTCTCTATACACTGAACCACATCCAACCTCAGAGGGTACAAGTGAAAATACACATTTTAGAGAGTCACCACTGGTTTTATTCCCTCAGTGCTTTCCCCAGTGCCTGCAGCTCCCTGAGAGCACTTCAGGCACCAAGATGCTGCCTCACATTCCTCAGGGATTAAAACCAGTGGAGTGGCTGTTGGGATACACCTGTTTTGGAGATCTAGGATGCTCCTGAAGCATCCTCTCCTCCTAAACTGAAGTAGCAGGAAGCTCACCCAGCACCTTCAGGGCTTTCCCAAGCTCATTCCAGTTTGGATAACCAGGGTGATGTGCAGAGCCTGGATCATAGACCAGGAAGGAAAACCAGCAGCAAATGTCAGCAACTCCCAGGCTCTGCACCCACAGGCTTAAAGCCTTTTCCTCAGAGGAAGGAAATGTAACAGCTATTTTTTCCTTGGAATCTGCTCAAGTCAGTGCCTGAAAAACTCCATTTCAGCCTTCCTGTCATGAATACAGCATCCAAAATTGTACAGACACACAAAAAGAGACCACAGGGAAGGTGAGAGATTTGGATTTACATCCGAATGGGAGTCTCTCAGGGAGACTGGAGTGTGCCCTGATCTGCAGGTGGTCATAATCCAGAGGGACAGATTTCCCCCTACCTCTCATTGACCTGGACTGAGAGCCGGTTGCAGAGTCTATGGACATACTGAGCAAAGTGCTCCACCAGGCACAGATCATAGGAAGTCATCTGGATGTTGACATCTCCATACTGGTACTCAGTGCCAGCACTGATCTCTTTCATCTGCACCTTTTCCTTTCTCCTCTTTGGAACCTGTTTTCCAAAAGAAAATACAATAAAATAAAATAGAAAGTATCTGGTTTGAACCATGCTGGGAATAAAAGTTCGGCTCTTGGATGGCATCACATGGAAAACACACTCATGCTGTGATTAATTTCTTCCAGAGGAAGAAAGAAAGGAGTAAAACCAGTAGAAATAAACCTGCTGTTTATTTCAGTTCCTGCCTAAAAGGCAGCTGACTTGTTGTTGTTTCCTCCTTCCACACAAATGGATGTCTTTCCAAGTCTCAGGGAGCGTGAAAAGGTTACATGCAAATAAGACCTGCTCACAATATTCTGGAAGAGTTTAGGTGTTAAATTCAACATCAGGAAGAGGTTCCTCCCTTCCAAAGCTACTCACTAACTTCCACAGGAATGTACTGGCCAAAATGAAGCATTTCTGCAGTGTGGTGAGTGGGTACTTCATGGAATCATCAAATAGTTTGGATTGGAAGGGACCTTAAATCTCATCCCATTCCAACACCTCCCACTATCCCAGGTTTCTCCAAACCCCATCCAGCCTGGCCTTCCATATGCTTCAGGACTACCTTGGGAAAGCAAACACAGAAGGAAGTCCTTCTGCCTACCTCCTTTGGGAGCAGGTATTTAAACTTCCCAATTCCATGTGTAGGTCGGGATCTGTAGGATCTGTGGCAACTCAGGAGTGCATCACCTTAAAGTGAAAGCAGAGCAAACATGTTTCCAGCTGCAAACAAACATCTGCAGGTGCTCTGAGAGCCCCAAACCCATACTGATGTTACAGAACACCATGGCTGGTGCCAGTTGCTTAGCCAAGAACAAGGCAAAAAAGAAGAAAATGTTAGAAAAAACCATATGAAAGTGGAAGAACACCTGCTCAGGTTATTTAACCAGTTCAAAATTGGCTAAAACCCCCCAAAGTTAAACACAAATGCTCCAATGTTTAATATTTATTTGACGGAAGTGAATTTTTGCCTCAAAACTGGACTGACAACAGACCTTACCTGCAGCACATAGACGGTTTTGTCTGGGTGTTGCTGCTCTGTAGGAAACAAGATAATGATTAAAAATCTGTAGGAAACAAGATAATGATTAACAACTCTGGTTTCCCTGACCTATGGGAAATATGTGACCAATGTCCTTTTGCAAATGCTCTTGCTAAGGCACGGCCTGATCCCATAAGCACAAGGACTTCCCCTTCTTCCCATCCCACAGCCCTTTCAGCTCCCAGCTCAAAGTCTTACCTCCACTATTAGAAGATTTGGCAAAAAAAAAAAAAAAAAGGCAAATTTTTGGTCGTGTATGTTTTCTCACCTGCTGAGGGCAAGCACCTGCCTGAGCAACACTCCCTTCTCCGAGCACAGCACCTGCAGTGGTTAAAATACAACAGCGTGGCAGATCCTCTGAGCAGTTTCACCAACACCTCCAGTTACTACAGCTCTAGGACAGGACCCGAGGGAACAGCTGGAGCTGCATCAACGGAGCTTTAGGTTGGATTTAGGAAAAGGTTCTTCCCCCCAGATGGGGCACTGCCCAGGCTCCTCAGGGAATGGGCACAGCCCCAAGGCTGCCAGAGCTCCAGGAGCGTTTGGACTATCCAACGCTCTCACGGACGTGGTTGGATAGCCTGTGAACACCCTCGTGCTTGTCCCACCTCCACACGGATGGAGGGAAACAGTTCATCCATCCGGCAAAAAGCTTTGCTGTCGCCAAACCAGGATGGGGGATAAATACCGATGTCCCAAATGTCCCAATGTAGAGGGACAGGGATCTGCCAAGGCCAGGAGACGAGGGTTCTAACAGAGTTGAGGTGACCTCTAGGTGTGTGAGGATGGGGAGCAGGGGTGTGTGGGTACCTCTGCCCGTGGTCCAGGAGCACCAAGACAGATCCAGGGCACGATCTCGAGGTCTGGATCCCTTCAAGATCACCCCCCCCGCCCCCACACGCACACACACACGTCCTTCCGAAACCAAACCAGGGCCGGATCAGGGCCTCCAGCAGCAGGGCTGGGGCTGTCTCAGCTGTCTCAAGGACCAAGGCTATTCCTCCTTTCCTGTTCCTCCCCTTCCCTGTGTCCCCCCGTCCTTCCCCGTTCCCACTCCCCTTCCCGGTGGCTATCCGCGGTACCTTCGGAATCGCCGCCATCATCCGGCGCCGCGGTCCATCGCTCAAACCGTTCCCCCACAGTGCCTCGGTAAGCCCCCAATCGGCTCCCTCCGTCCCGCGGCTCCCTCCCCGCGTTCCGCCCACCGATGCCTCCCGGAAGCTCTAACTCTCGGACAGCCCCCCGAGAACTCCCGTAGGCAACAACTTTGGGACAACCCGTGCTATCGGCGGGGCCCTGGTGTCCTAAAGGCGGCGGCGGGGAGGGCGCGGGGGTGCGGGCAGTAATGGCAGACACCTCGTTCCTGCCTCCCACACGCAGCGGGCAGCGCCGCCACACGGCAACGGCTGCACAGTGCACCCTGCCTTGCGCCTATCACCGCGGGCCCCGCCAGCCACGGCCCGCCCTCCGCCCGTCCTCGCACACTGATTGGCCAGAAGACACGTCCATCACGGCGCGGCGGCCATGTTGAGTGTGGCATAGCCACGTGGCAGTGCTGAGCTCGCCCCCGGGCCCCGCCCCAGCGGGGTGCAGTGGCCACCTTGAGTGTGGCGTCACGGCGGCCATTTACTTAGGCCTTTAGTATCAGTTTAAAAAAAATTATTGACAATCACTAAATCCTAAGCGTAGGAAGGTTGGGCTGGCGGGGACCTCCTTCCTGATTTTTCAGTGGGAGAGGAGCTGGGCAGGGGGTCTGCCTGGGAAGAGATGGGCCTGTGGTCCTGTGCTCCCCAGGCCTGACAGTCTGGAATTGGCTCAGGAAAATCCATCCCGTGCCAAACTGCCTCAAAATGCCACACAAACCTTAATTTCCCACAGGCTCTTTTCCCTCCTCCTAGCTCCCGTCTCTCCAGTCTGGCTCCAGTTTCCCCCTTTTTCCATGGCAGATGCTCACTCTGGAGCCCACATCCCTGAGCCCCCTTCTCAGAGCCGTTCCCTGCCTGGCAGCTGGATTTTGTGTCAGGATTTCCTGCTCTGCTGACTGATGGCTGCTCCAATTGCTCTTGCTGCAGCTGTCAGAGCTCCTGACGGACTTTCTCCCTCCAGTTCATCCACGTGGCAAGTTCATTTCCTGCTCTGTGATCCAGTCCCGTCCTGCATTTCTGAGTGCCTGGGGCTCCAGACACACATGTGACACCCCTGATGTTCATCCCCTCTGCCCTGGGGCACGGAGGGGACAGAAGGAATGTGAAAGGACAAGGTTTGTGTCTCCACCTGCCTGGCACATCGAGAGGGCAGAGGGGATCCACGGCACCTTTGCTCTCTGCTCCGCAATGCAAGGACACGTGTTCCCAGCTCCAAGCTGTGTTTTCCTGGTGCTCCCGAGATGGGACAGAACTGCCCACGTGGATGTTATGCTGCCCTTTGATCCCACCTGGCGAGCCCCAGGCAGGGCCAGCCTGGGAATGACACTTGACTAAGGAGCACTGCAGGAGTCTGAGCTGGGTTAAAGCTGGCACTCCCACTCCAGGAAACCTGGGCTTCTCCTCCCATGATCTTTGAAGCCCCAGAGGAAATTGAGGAGGGGCTGCTGTGACTGGAGGGGACTGGCTGGTGCTGTATTTGTAGGGGAAGCTGTGATGAGCACCAGGATTAGGAGCAGGTCCAGGATGACTCCTTATTCCATGCCCTTATTCCAGTGCTGTGTGCCCATGGAGTGGGACTGCACCCTTTAATTCTCTCTGCACCTCCTGGGGACTCACCTTTCTTCCACCCACAAAACGTGGCTGAGGAGGGAGTGTTGCCCCAGGCTGAGTTTGGGGTACAGCAGTAACAGATTGTAGGGATCCCCCTCCCAATGACTTGTTGTCCTCTGTGTCTCCATGAGAAACGAGTCCATCTCTCCACTGAGGAATGTCTCTGACATCTATCATAGATGGATACATTTTAAAGCCAAAAGGGACTGTTAAATCACGGAATTCAGTCTCCTGCACGTCGCAGTCAATAGGTTTCCAGTGACTTATGGCCTTATGGAAGCAGATCACTCCTCTCTCGGTGAAAGCATCTTTCTCACAAAGGCTCCTGCTCTTGATTTTCCCTGGATACAAAGATAGTGCTGCTCCTGGCAGCTTGTTCTGGTGGCTGAGCATGCTCTCTGTTAGGACACAGCCCTTAGTTCCAACTAGAATGTGCCTTTTTTTTGCCTTTTGCATCGTTTCACAGCCAGGAAACTGAATCCCTGTTGCAGCAGCACAACTTCCAAACCTTTTTTTGTGATATTTAAATGGAGAAGCTGAGGTGACTCGATGACTTCCTTTTTCTTTATCACACAAAAAAAAACCTCCAGGAAGCTTTTCCTCCTTTTTAAGGCTTCCCTGGCCTTGCCTCCACTTCTTTTCAGACTCATCGCATGATGAAAACAATCAAAAAGTGTTCAAATAGACTTTAGAAGAAAACCTCGTTCGCCTATTTCCTCCTCTGCCTTGTTTTCCCTGGGACCCGTGGGAAAGATCCTGGAATGCACCCTGACACAGGAACAAGGACAATATATGTATTTAATATTTGAAATAATGTCAGACCAGTCTCTGCCAGTCTGGGTTCCCTTTTTCCGTGGTGCAGGAGAGCAGCCACACAACCGGTGTGGAAGTGCTCCCAGATGCTGGGTGCAGAGCTGCATGGGAGATTCTGCTCATATCTACTAAAACTTGTTTAAATTTAATCACTTGATTAAAGACACATTTTCTTTTTTTTAGTTCACTGGCACTTCAAGGCCTGGGTAAAAAAAAACCAACAAAACTACCCATGGAGAAGCAGTTAATCACATCGAGGGAGTATAAATGAAACTATCAAAAATAGAAAGGCTTTCAAAATGGGGGACTAAACATGCAGAAGATGCCATTTCCCTGACTATCAGAGCAGAGATGCTCTGGAACAATCTCCCAGCCAAGGTTTAAACAGGAGGGGCCAGGATGCACCTGGGAACTTCCTAAACCACTGAACTTTGAGGGCAGAATAGGGGAAAATGGGCAAAAAATAGTGGAAGGGAAAGCTGGCCCCTCCAGCAAAAGGTGGAGGGCCCTCAGCCACTGTTAAAGGATGGCAGGGAGGATCATTGACCTCCCTGGGAAACATCACCCTTCTGTGAGGGATCTGCTCCCCAGGGATGCTCCTCTGAAAGGAATATTTCTGTAAGTTTAGGATTAAGCCTTTGGTTTTAAGGACTGGGTATATCTTTCAGACCTTACACTGATGCTGAGGATGTGAGGGTGGGGAAGCCCTGGCACAGGCTGCCCAGAGACGCTGTGGCTGTCCCTGGATCCCTGGATCCCTGGAAGTGTCCAGTGCCAGGCTGGATGGGGCTTGGAGCAGCCTGTTCTGGTGCAAGGTGTCCCTGCCCATGGCAGGGGGTGGAACGGGATGATTCTCCACATCCCTCCCAACCCAAACCATTCCCGGTCCGTAGGAGAGGGAAGCGCTCACAGCGCGTGCGCAGGGCGGGCGGAGCGCCGGCTCCGGGAGAGCGGGGGGGGCGAAGCGGCGGCACCGACACCGGCAGCTCACCGGGACCCGCAGCCTTCGCCGGGGAGGAGGAGGAGGACGAGGAGAAGCAGGAGGAGGCGGAGGCGGAAAGCAGCGGGAGCGGTCGCGGGTGCCGCCGCGGGGAGCGGAGCGAGCGCGGGGCGGCGGCGGCGGCTCCTCCATCATGTCGTCGGGCGGGGACTTCGGGAACCCGCTGCGGAAATTCAAGCTGGTGTTCCTGGGCGAGCAGAGCGGTGAGTCACCGCCCGGCTCGGGCCGGCAGCGGGGCGGGACGCCCACCCCGACACTCGCCCGCCCTCGGGGGGGCACGAAGGGACCCCCTCCTCATCCTCTCCGACAGCCTTGGGAGGGTCCCTGACACCCACCCACCCTCTTGGGGTCTGATGGGATCCCCCTCCTCATTTTCCCCCACACCCACCCACCCACGCACCCGCCGTCATGGAGGTCTGAGAGGATCCCCCTCCTCACCCTTCCCGACACCCACCTTCCCCTGTGAGAGTCCCTCCTCATTCTCCTCGACACCCACCCAGCCTCATGGGGGTCCGCGGGGTTCAGCTCTGGTTAACCCCCCACCCACTAAAGCCCATCTCCAGAAGCAGTTGCTGATTCATTCGATCCCAGCTCCTCTGGTTTTTGGGGGGCAGGAGTCTCAATCCGCAGTGTTTTCTGTGTATATACAGCGTTTTTCCATAATGGAGTTATGTCTTGGCAGAGCGACGCTCTGAATATTTAATTCAGTCAGTGAGGTTTTCTTCCCTGTCTTTGGAATGAAAAAAACCCCCAACCTATGTCTCCTCCTTCCTCAGCAGAAGGCCTCTATCTCCAATACTGCATTCCAAATCTTTCCCTTGGAAGATTTTTTTAAAAAAAAAAAAAAAAAAAAAAGCAAGCTCCTTTATGAGATGCTTTGTGTAATCCTGGGTAGATGCTGAGCAATCTTTGACATAATGAATAGGTACAAAATATTTTCTGTCACAGGGCGGGGTATTTGCTCCCTCAGCCACCTTTGGTCCGTATGGTAGGAGATGATGAAACACTAGTTGGTTTTTGTTGGTGTGGTGGGTTTTTTTCGGCCAAATTACTTGTATGTTGGTGTTTCCTCACTCAGATGTGGATGAGCTTGGTGATAAGGCTGCTGTTGAAATTATTTACCTGCACGTTGTCAATTTCCTTTAGTCTGTTCCTTGAATCATTCTCTTTTTATTTTGTGTTTTTGGGGTTGAAACAGCTCTTCTCATATCAGGGATTCGGGGAGCACAAGTTCAACTTGATTATTTATTATTTTTTGGGTAAGTCACCTGATCTGCTTGGTAAGGTGCTATTTGGCCAGCCATTTTATGAGGATTTTGGATGAGAGTCATGTGTAGAAAATGCTGGGGGTTTTTTTGGGGGTTTTGTTTGGTTGATTTTTTCCCAGGTATTTGATAACAGGAATCTTAAATATTAGCAATGCATTTGCAAAATCCTTGGTTTGTTTACCTGTATTTCTGAGCTTCAGTATTGTGAAGCTTTTCAAATACCTCCATGGAAGGTTGTGGCACCTGCTGCAGATCTTAAATCTCAGCAGCTCTTCGTTTACACGTGGATTTCTTGTCTCTTCTAGCTGACATAATGTCAGATATCTGCTTCCTCTAGCAAATTTTTTTCCTTCTCAGCTAGTCATCTGTTTTTATACTGGAAGGTTTTGAATAATTCCCAGTCATAGCATCAAACCTAGGGAGGAGAGAAGGGATTCTGTGGGTACAGCACAGCGAAATCCTCCTGACGGAATATTCCCAGCCGTGCTACTGCTGCCTCAGCTGGGGCTTAGTGCTGGGTGGGAGCTGATTTGAATCCAGGGCCGGGCTGGCAGCTGCAGGGTGGGCTCCAGCCCTGCCTTTGTCTGGGATGCTGGGCGATGACTCCGTGCCGGCTCCGTGTCCGCGCATCCCGCGGGTGCTGCAGCGTGGGCATGCTCCGACACGGCGCTCCGTGAGTCTGCCTCTGATGGAGACACGTCCCTTCCTGGATTGAAGCTCTTCAGATGTCTCTGTCATGATGTCATTCCCTGTAATTTTTTATTTTTTTACTGCCCGAAGGATGCAGAGCTCTCATTCTGAGTGGCTCCTGGAAGAATAAACACCCTCATAATATTTGGAGAAAACTGCAGAAGAATCTGGTGTTGCAAAAAGGGAGCTGGAGTGGGCTCTGCTCACACCTTGTTGTTCTTTGTCTGGAAGGTTAAGGGAGCTGCAGAAATAAAAGTTTTTAGGGTAGCAGCTTTCATAACCCAGGAGATCTTTGTACAACTGTTGCACTGGATTGCTGCATTCGCTTCCTGTTTAGCTGAAAGGTTCTCTGCCCTGTTGGAAGGCCATAATTAAAGATATCCTCTTGCTGCTCGTGGGGAGGCTGAGTGCTCTGGATTCATTTACATCCAGGGACTTCAGGATGACAAATGAAATGGTACAAAGGGCTGCGATGGCCATTAGCTGCCTCAGCATCCAGAGCTGGCTGCTGGCAGACCTGCGCTGACTGTTCACAGCCTCGCCTAAAAACGTGTGTCTTGTGGCTGAGGAAATCTAAACTGCAGTTCCTTACTGGGCAGGCTTTGCAGCCCTTCCATGGGAGGTCTGGAAGCATCCCCGGGTGTTTTATTTCCATCTGAAAGTGGGACTGCACAGTGGATGCAGTGTGTGCTTTTCTCCGCTCTCCTCAGCCATATTGTGGGAGTTCAGTGCCGTATCCCTCAGCATTCTCATGGACTGCAGTGGCTCTGCCTCGTGCTGTTCATCACTAGCTGCAGATGCGCTTTCCCCTGCTAAGATGCTGATTTTCCTCGCTCCTCGATCCCCAAAATCTCCTTGTCTCTGGGGTTTGTGTCCCCCACGCCCCTCCCAGGCCCAGCCTGGGACTTGCTGCATGTGCTGTGGGTGCATCACGAGCCTGCAACATCATCCGTGCCCAGCCAGAAGAATCTTCTCCTCTCTTTCCATCTCTATTTTTTTAAACTTGTACAGGGATACAGCACTGGCTGGCTAGCAAGAAGGCAGCTTCACCAGCACTCTCCTTAATTGAATTACTTTTCTCAATGATTGAAGATTATACAGAGTTTAGCACTTTTAAAAATGCTAATCTTTGCTAAAAGGCAGGGAGAGCTCTGTGCTGACGGATTAGATAGAGCTATTGTGTGTGGGGAAGTATGTTTCTTACTGCCTTTGATCTGCTTTTATCAGGTGATTTTCATCAGTCCTAATACCTCAAGTTTAAGGAATTCTGATTTCTGGGTCACATCAGGGAGTGGACACATCACCTACGTTGGGGTAGCTTGCAGTAAATATTATTCACATTCAAACATTAATAACCATTTTAGTTCTGCTTTGCATAGGAACACCTCTACTTCTTAATAAATGGATTTTTTTTTGATTGAGTGGGCAGAACTGGATGCTGGGGCATCTCAACAGAAATATTTGTTCCTCATGTGAGTTTCTATTGCAGGTTTCATTGGCGAGCAGGTCTGAAGGGCACCGACATGTACAGAAAGCAAAAGAGCTCCCTGTTGTCTTTCTGCTGGCACTTCTGCATAAGATCTTGAAGGAAATTAGAACCACTTGTGTTTTGTTTTTTTTTTTTTTTATCAGGAGCTGAGATTTTTAATATTGAAAACCCACTGATAAGTGCAGTGTAATAACTTTTGAAATATAACTGTTTGGAAAGCACTAATGAGCTGTTCTGTTGCATAATGATGTTGGTACAGGCACTGCTGAGCAGTGTGATGTGTCTCATTAGATAACTGGGGAGCTGCAGGTGCTTGGTGTGTAACGTGAGGCTGGTGTAACGCTGCTCACAGTAGGCACGCACTCTCATCCCTGTGCTACCTAAAACTCCCTTGTTTCGAAGGAATTCTCAGCTTGACAAACTCCAGAGAGCTATTACCTTGTTGCACTGGTGGTTTAAAAGCGTATCCCCTTCCCTCCTGTTAATTTCTTAATGTTGTGGTTTTCCTGTGGCTGGGCCTCCAGATATTTGGGGTTCTCTTTGGACTGTATGAATTTTCCATGAGTTCTGAAATTTGGGCTTCACATCTGGAGGTGGAATATCAGCAAGGCATCCCAACAAAGGGGAAATGAGGGAGGAACACCAGGAAGCCTACATGGATGAACAAGGAACTCCTGGACAACCTCAAACCCAAAATGGAAGCCTGTACAGGGTGGAAGTGGGGACAGGTAGCCTGGGAGGAATGCACAGAAATTGTCTGAGCAGCCAGAGATGAGGTTAGGAAAGCTAAAGCCCTGATAGAATTAAATCTGGCCAGTCATCAAGGGCAACAAGAAAGGCTTTTGTAGCGATACAGGAAGACCAGGAAAAGTGTGGGGTCTCTCCGGAAGGAAACGGGAGACCTGGTTACCCAGGATATGGAGAAGACTGAGGTACTCAGGGACTTGCTTTGCCTCAGTCTTCACCTGGGTTCTTCAGGGGTCAGTGATGGGATCAGCACTGTCGAACATCTTCGTTGGTGACAGGTCCCTTCCCACCCGAACCATTCTGGGGTTCTTTCACAGTGCGATGTGCTTGGTGTCTGATCCTTCCTCGCTGTCTTGAACTCCACCATTTCTCTTCTTTCTCTTCTCCATCTCTGAAAAATCCCTTCCTCCAGCAACGTGTGGAAGAAGCACAGAGAAAAAGACATCAGTGTTTTGCGGTGCCTGTTCTCACGGTGCCTTTTGATCCCTGTCTATTTGTGGAAGCCTCTGAAGGAGCTGTGCCTATTCTTGAAAGGAGGAATAGCTGTGCCTTTCTGCTCTCTGCTGTGCTTTTCTCTCTGCATCTCCGAAATAATTTGTGATTTGGAAGGAAATGATCATCTTTTCCCTCGATGTGACATAATGGATTTTCTATCTGCAGCTCTCGGGGTGGTGGTGGTGGTACCTGGCACTGGATCCAGGTTCTGCAGAGCAGGTGTCTGAAGGCTTTTGCTGAAAATGTAAGTGGGACTAATGGAGAAACAAAGGCAGGGAAACTCATCTGAGGCCACCTTAGCAGGCGATGTGGCATTTGGGAATTATGAGCGCCATTAGCCATTTTTTTCAGCTTCAGTGATGGTTAAAAATCTGTCGTCTGTAATCAGCCTGTGAGGAAATAGCTGCTTTTTAGTTACCTGCTAATTTAGTCCAGATGTTTAAAGGCATTTTGTTGTTTTCATGCATATACAAGTACCTGTTGTGTACACTAATGATTGTAAAACCCCAAACCACCCAACCAAAACAAGCCAGCTTTGAAACGTGCCTCAGAAAAAACCACACTTTGCTGTCTCGACATGAATACCATCAGATTTTTCAAGTCAACCTCCAAAATTTACCTGTGAGGCCTGTAGCCTGTAAAAACAGTAACCTTGTGATGTATGAATGTTTCTGAACAGGTATGGAAATGCTGATGCATGTCTCCTAGTATGGAGCAAGGAAAAGACCTCCGAGATCATTGAGTCCAGCCCTTGGCTGATCAAGGACTTGATGATCTCAGAGGTCTTTTCCAATCTAGATGCTTCTGAGCTTCTGTAAAAGCACTACTTTGAAAATTACAGATGCCATCAAAATGATGACGGGTTTGACACGTTAATATAAATTATTTATGGAAGTAGTTTAAATGAAAAACGCGTGTCTTGGCAAACAAACAGCAGCCAAAATGTGGACTTGCAGTGAAAGTCAAATTTTTCAGGTCTCTTTGCTTGATTTATTTGCTGAGCTCACACGAAGTTGAAAAGCTAAATGAATTCTTTGTTTTCCCCTCAGCATAAACCCAACTCTTCTGGCTCTAGTATAATGAAAGGCCCAGGGACAGTGAACAATTCCATCAATTATTTTATATCAGATATTTTCCTTTTATGTTCAAACCATGTCCTGGAATATTTGAGTGATATTAACTGGAAAAAATGACTTTTTTGTGTGTTTCAGTACTATTTAGCTCTTATCCAAATGAAGCCTAGTGCATGACAATAATAAAAAAAAAGATAATCTGGGAAGCAAATATCGTGTGAAACTAAATGTAAATAAATTCGGTGTGAGCTCTGAGTTGTCAAGCCCCTTGCCTGCCTCTGGCTGCCTCCTGTTGGGTCTGGCAAAAAGGAGTTCAGCCTTCCAGTTGGGAAGGAAGTCCTTATTCAGCTGTCCAGCACAACAGTGCATTTAATTAATTTGACTTCTTAGAGTGAGGGTGTAACTTCCCTTTCCTTGTTCGCAGTTCGCGCGTCCTTTCTGCTGGACCGCTGTAAACCGGGATGGGTCTGTGCTGCCAGGGTGTGCTTTTCCCAGTCCCTTGGACTGCGGCATCCCAGTGTGATCCTCACTGGTTTAGTCACAGCATGCACACAGGAAGCTGAGGAACACATCCTGGGGTGTCTTGGAGTTTGACTTTTGAAGTATTTTTACGAAGGCAAACACAAAATCCTTGAGGTTCTTGATAGTGATTAGAACCAGTTTAAGAGGGGATGTTCTCCAAAGGCCCTCTCCTTCTCCTAGGGCATTTTTGTCCCCGCTGGCACTTCTTCCTTTAGTCCTATCACAGAGACCAGGGCTGGAAATGCCACTCTTTGCTGCTTTGGAGTCTAACTGGGAACTCCAGGAGCAAATCCTGCTTGACCTGAGCTTCTTCTATGCCTGCAGATGCCCGGCTGAGCACAAGGCACGTGCTGATGTCACCCGTGTCAGCTGCTTCCATTTTAATGAGCAGGGATTTTGGGGCTCACTTGGAAGAGTCTCCATGCCTTGAGTAGCTGCCAGTATCCCCTGGAGATGCCACCCAGCTATTCCAAGATTCGCAGGCTCGTAGTGTTCTCTCATCCAGACGTGTAGGTGTTACCAACACACAGAATTAAGGCTTTGCTTTAACTCTAAAGCATTTTTTCCCAGAATTGAAAGGGTTGGGAAGGAATACTGGAGCAATACTGATGAGCAGTATTTGGTCTTCAGACGTGGCCAGAACCAGGTGGGGCAGCTAAACTTGCTAATGAGAAAATGTCCTAACTTTCAGTTGGTCTTTTCTCTGTTTTGAATTGTGACCCTTTGAACCTCTGTATATTAACATTTGCACCATATAGACGAGTGCCATTTATCCTGCTAAGTGACTTTTCTTTAATGGTTTGCTTCTTCAGGGGCAATCAGCAATTGCTGCAGAAAAAACCAACCCACTCCAGCATTGCTCTAATTAATGCAGGGGCCAGTTTATTCCATTCCACTAAATGCTTCCTGCTGTGCTTCCTGTCCATGCCCCTGTCTAGGTTTGAGTTACAGCAAGTTAATTTTCATAATGTTCGTGATATGTGCAACACAAAGCGAAGGGGGATTAAAGCTGGAATAGATGTGTAGCTAAAAGGAGAGGGGTCCTTGGAGGGTGCAGCATCCATGGCAAAGCTCCAAGCAGTGACTGAGGCAGGATTGACAAGATGCCTGTCAGTGTGGTCTTTGCCAAGGGGTGTAGGTAGCTGCTGCTGGAATTGGGAAGAGAGAATTCCTGCTAACAGGTTGGGGCTTTGGCCCTGCAGAGGCTCTGGAGCTGCACAGGAGTGGGCAAACATCACTGGATTAATGAGAGTGCAGAAGTGTTTCTCTGCAGCTTCCTTTTTTTTTTTAATGGAGATGTTGCCTTTTCTGGGAGTAGAAAACACTCATTCCTGTCCTCCTCTGCTGGTACAGAATTGGCTGTGAGAACCCTTGGTGTCAGTGACAGGAGGATTTTTTTGAATGGCCTGATGGAAGGAAGGCTTAGCAGAGAAATCTGAACTGGCTGAGCACTGGAATCATCCAGTGGATGTGTGAGGTGGTGGAGGAGATGGAGAACATTGTCTCTCAAAGGAAGTTCTGACTCCTTTTTGACCTTCCTTGGCAGCACTAGGCAGGTCTTCATGCTAGAGGTTTGCTGCCTTCTTTGTCTTGTCTATAGTACCTGTTTATTTTTTTCCCTTTCTGCTTCCCTGTGCTTGCTTCTGGAGAAGCTTTTGGGCATTTTGTCTTTGGCTCACTCCAAGTGGCCGAAAAGTCACTTGTGTCCACATAAAAACCAGGGTGACATTACTCGAGCTGAGCTGTGCTGCTGGTTTGGATAATGCTGGAGGTGAATCCTTCAGCAGAGCAGCTGGACACAGCTGGAGGAGGGGCTGATGGCTGAAGACAGTTGGAGTATCATGACAAGGAAATCCCAACCTTTTTTTTTCCTTTTTTTTCCTGACCTTGGAGTGCTTTACAAAGAGGTTTTCACAGGGTTGGTCTATTCCACTCCCTCACTTCCAGACTCACTCACTGGCTCTTGTAATTTCTTCTCAGCTTTTCCAGCTGCCTTTTAATATTAAATATTTATGTATTCACATCATAGTTAGGTTCCTATTCTTTCTGTTCTTCCAGCTTCCCATTTTTCTTCCCTAGCTGAGTTACGTTTTTTCACTGGACAGTCATCAGAGTGGCTTTTATCCACCGCTGTACCACCACTGTCATGACCGTAATTCTTTCACTTTTTTTTTGTTTTTAGTTGGTCTTAAACCACAGTGTGACTTGAAGAAGAGGATGGCTTTTTGTTTCCCTGACACTGCATAAACAGTAGGCAGATCAAACACTCATGTCCCATAAAATTGACCTCTTTATTTGGATGCTGTAGTGCAACAGCAGACTTGAAAAAAGTTTTTCCCAGTGAAAAAAGCTTTTCCAATCTTGACTCATCAGCTGGTTTGGTGTTAAAATATTTCCCCCCTCTCTGCTGAAATGTAAAGGGCTCATAGATTGCCTGTGTTTCTAGGCTTGGTGGACCCTGTACTGTCACAGTGAGTAATTTACAGTTAAAAATAAATTCCTTGGCCTTAGGAATTTTACATTTTCACTTGAAAATGCAAGAGAGATTTTAGGAAACTCAAAAGGAGCCTTGTGTGAATTACTACACATTCCCTCCAGTAAATCCTGCCATCTAGAGAAAAATTTCCCTGGGGAATTGTGTGGCTGATGTTTCGTCTGTGCAAGCCTTGCACAGCTGAGAGCGAGGCAGAGATGTGAGATCTGACTTTGCCTGCCTGGTTCCAGATCCCAGGAAGAGCAAAGGCTTTTTAGCTTTACCTTTTGGAAAGTGGAGGAGGGGAAGCAGTGTCCTCTACATGAGATGTTTTTAAGATGTCTCAAAACAGCTCTGTGCTTTCCCCTGGATTTGGTGCTTCTCAGCTACTTGCCTAAAAACGTGAGTCCAGAGCCAACCCTGTGGTGCACTTAAGGCTGGTTTTTAGGTAGGGCAGCCTGAAGACCCCAAAATATTTTCTGTGTGCATTTATACAATGAATTGCTCAAGTTAGAAACAAGTCTTCGAGAGTAAATATTACAATTAAATAGGAACTTAACTAGTATGTGTCCTTAATAGAAAGGAATTGTTCTTCTGGAAAATACTGCTGGAGGAGAGTATTTATTTCAAGATACTGTATCCCAGTTGGAGTGTAGATAATTCTTCTCTAAAGAATTTTTTACTCCAAACCCAATTTCTCAAATAACCACTTTATTTTTTTTTCTGTAGTTGAACCCCACAATTCTCTCTGAAATACCCTTTCATCTAGAAAAGATCAGAATAAAACACCAACAAAACTTGTTCCATTTACTATTTGGAACTAAATTTCTACCTTTTAAGGACTAGCTATTTTTATTTTTAAAATTCTTATAGATGAATGTCAGACCTTGGGTTTGCAGACCCTGCATGACCTCTTTCCAAGGCATTTGTGAAGCACAGCTGGGAAGGAACGGGTTTATTGTCAGCTGGCTGAAACTCCATGTGGAGAGGTCAGTTAGGAAGATTTTAGAGGAAAAGAGGAAGATTTTAGAGGAGAAGTTTCCCATTGAAAAGCTGGGAATTGATGTAATGGTTTAAGATGCTTTAAGCTTGGAGTTCTTAACTTGCAGCCCAGGCAGTGCAGGCAGCAAGAGCTTTGAGTGTCTGGTGGCCTCTGTCCTGCCCCAGTTCCCAAGAGGAAAGCTGGGACAGCTCAGGAGCAGAGATGTGAAGGAGAAACAGATAGTGTGGTGTGAGGACATGCTTCCCTTGAATCCTCAGTTTCAGGGATTTGTAGCCATGTGCTGCCTGGACCCATACAGGTGTCTGAGGAGCCCAGAGCCTGCA